>NC_068939.1:83503515-83792365 GCF_016801865.2 Culex pipiens pallens | reverse complement strand
TTCAGTTGACATGGTCCAGCTTATCCCTTAGTTATTGTTGAGGAATATCTAGAAAAAAATGGTACAGGGCAAAATGATTTATATTAATTTTTTTCCACAAAAACTCAATTTTCAAAATACGTATTTTTTTATTTTTTTGATATGTTTTAGGAGACCAAAACCCGCAACTTTTGAGTTATAGAGACGTATGGCAAAATTTTTTTTTCCAAGTTATGATTTTTGGAAAAAAAAAAATAAATTTTATATTTATGTAATTTTATTTTATTTTTTTCGATTTTAAAAAAAGTGACCATTTCTGAAAATATTTTTTTCGAAAAGTCAAAAAAAATTGCTATAAAATTGTCAAAGAGATATTGAAGATAAGACCTCTGGTTGCTGAGATACAGCGGTTTAAAAAAAAAGAAACAATAAAATTATTACGTCTTTTTGAAATTTTATTCTTAGAGATATAAGCTTAATTAACATTTTTATTTTTAAAACCGCTGAATTTTCACAAGAGTTGTACTTAGGTCAATATGAAGACTTTTATGTAAAATTTTCTGGAAATCGATTCCCACTATCAGTTTTGAAAACTTTGACGTTTAGATCGCTTTAAAAAAAGTTTGAGTAAATGTTTTTTTTAGGAGAGACATACCATCCTGCATTTTTCGTGAGTCTTTTTGTAACATCTTAAGCATTTCTTAAACAATTTTGAACGAAAAAAAACGCAACATCACCTTTAAATTTAACTTTTAAACTAAAAAATTGAAAAATCTCATAGTAGTGGCGCGTATTTTTCTTTCAGTGTATTTTTTTTTCAGAAAGCCCGTCAAATTTACTACAAGTTTGTCTTTGACCACTTTGTGATACGCTGCAACGGCTTTGAGTTACAGTAATTTTTAAAATCTTGATTTGAGCTGGAATTGCTCATCTTGAAAACGGGGCCCTATATCAAGAAATCAGTAAAGTACTTTTCGATTGTAAATTCAATTTCAAATTAAAAAATTAGGTAAAAAAAAAGTATGAAATGTCCCGGTTTTTTCCCTCAAACCCTATTGAAAAAAAAAAGTACGACTCAGTGGTAGAATTTTTGACCATTCTTTTCTATGGCTCTAAAGTTGCGGATTTTACATATTTTGGGAATTGTTTCCCTACTGACGACCTTTGGATTGTGAGTCAACCTGGGTTTGACAATCATCACATTTATATGACGAAGTCCAGTCCGCAGCCCGCTAAGACCAGCATCTCCATGCGAATGCGAATCGGAAAAAGTTGCCCTGACCCCGCCAGAAACTTTGTTGTAAGGGGTAAGGGGTCCCTGATCACGATTCCGAGGTCCGTTTTCCGGTATCTAGTGACGGAGGGGCGATACGACCTATTGCATTTTTGAACATCTGAAGAAAGATGAGTTTTTCAATAATTTGCAGGCCTGAAACGGTGATGAGAGAGAAATTTGGTTGGACTTTTATGCAAAGTTGGACGCCCGATTTGATGGCGTTATTCCGAAAAAATACATAAGCTGTTTAAAAACCATCGCCATTTGCATTATTCAGTTGTAAAAAAATTGGGACATGTTATTTAAAAAAAAATTAATGTTCTTTAGTGAAAAAAGTCGATTTTTTCCCCGTTTTCGTCATTTTCCCATTTTTGCGCGTGGCGCGTCAAAAAATCCAGTTTTTATTTTCAAAAAATCGTATCTCAGAGTATCTAGAACATAACTTCACAATTTTTTGATATATTATGTGAAATTTTCCGAGGAATCCGATAAACATATTTTCAGACATAGGCTCTTTGGTCCCAAGACCTTCAAAACATCATTTTAAGTTTTCATACGACGTTTTCAAATGCTAAGCTAGATTTTTAAAACTTCTTACTATTTTTCCCAAATGGCCAAACTAATCACCTTTCTTTTGCGTCTAGGACAGCTAAAATTGGATGAAATGGCGCGGAGATATGACTTTTTGAAAAAAAGTGGTTTTTGCGAAAATCGACGAAAATTGTCATTTTTCGAACAACCCTAACACGGTGTAGGTTACCCTAATGGCCAAACAAAAAAATACGGGTCTAATTATTTCGGCCAAGAATCCCCCAGAAAAAATTGAGCTCGATCGGAGAACTTTTTTTCGAATCATGCTGTTTTCGTGGGGAATTGCTGCATTCATATTTTTATAGGACCCAGCGATGGCATAATCATCATCAAAAGAAAATCTCTGGACGTTCATCAAGAGAAAAAATCCGAAGGGAGCATGGCTCTCATCTCTCGCGCACGAAAGATCGTTAAAAAGAATCGAAAAAAATCATCATCTTGATTACTCGGTGGAACATCTTTTTCACTACTACACTTGCAAGTGTAACGTCACACGTCGAAAAATTACCTGTCACATTTTGTAGATGGGCAATGTGTGTAAACAAAGTGAAATAAATATTATTAAGTGGTGCTGACAAGGAAACTCACAAAAATCATCAGCAGATTGATTTTCTTGGAGAATTTCGGGAGCGATTTTCTTTTGCGCGGGTGAAGAAAGTTCGCAAGCGAAATTGATTTTTTTGCGGTTATTCCATCCCTGATAGGACCTATTAAAAAAAACTGCGTGTGTGCGTGCAACATGGAGTTCAACTTTTCAAAGTGCCATGGTAATCTTCACAGCAACTTCACAGACTTAGACATGTTGCACACACTCTCACTTTTAATTTCTCGATTGTTGAGAATGATGAAAAAGAAGGGCAAGCTATTGGGTATTGGGAAAGTCGCCTATAGGCAGGATAAATACGTCTTAAGAAAACCTGGGTTTGTCATGATAAAAATAGAAAAGCCTCGTTTCAAATTTAATGATATGGATGATTTATTTTTCAATTTTATTTATTACTTTTTGAATTACGGTCAAATGTTTCAATAATCCTCCTGATTCACTAATAGTTTTCTGGCTTTCGCTCAAGATCAACACTCTGCTGCTTTAACTATCCGACTTTTCACTAGATTCCTCACACTATCCTGCACGGTTCGCTTTGAGAGTTGTGTAGCAGCAAGTTTAAATATTTGTTTTCATCTTTCAGCCTGCAGTCCTCAATTTGAGTGTAACAATAGTTTTCTTCTCACTTTTCACAATTTCATCACCATATAGTTGGCTGACGCCACTGGCTTGGAAGATTTACCTCAACCGTTTTCGCTCCCTCTCTCTCTTTTTTCTAGATCAGTTTCCCCCATTTTCAATTGTATAATTAACTACAAAATTTTAGTGGTTTTTCTTTTTTTTACTAAAACAATTTCAGATGATGGTCAGCGTAAAACAAGCAAAACGAGAACAAAGCTTTCTTTGGATGCTGATGCCGTTTTTAAAATTCAGACTAGCGTAAATCTCAGAAAACAATCATGTTTCTATTGTACAAGATGCAAAATTCCTTTTTTTGTTTGTGTTGTAAGTGTGTGGTTTGATTCTCGTTAAATATAAAGTTTAGCTCTTTCTAATAATCAGTTATTGTCATAGTCTCTCTTCAACAGGATTTTTTTCCGTTCTGAGTCGTCTGCACATTTTGCTTTGGTTTTTGAGTTTTTGGTTGTTCAAGTTTAACTATTGTTTTTCTTTTCGCTCACACTCTGACAGTTTTCTTTTCATCTTGGCTGGAAAAAGCTACTCTTTACTAAAGTTTACTATAGAGATAATCTAAGAAGGGGGGAGGAGGGCTGGTTTGTTTATGCTAATGCCAGTTTTGTTTCTTTCTGCTTGTTTTTTCACTATTAAAAGGTCACAACTTAACGTATTTATTTATGCTCTAAAACAGCAACAAATGCTAAATTTTACGAATAATCTGCAATCGGTAAAATATTTACACGTTTTTGACCTCACCTGATGACGATTGCGCGCTAACTTTTACGTAAGATTTTTACTTGTTTTTTTTTTTCATTTATTCTGTCTACTTCTACAGAGAGGAAGAGGACCGGTTTTTGATTTTATTTTGTATAAACTTTCCGCTAAGAACTGAATTCTTTTTGTGTTTTTTTTACTGTTTCTTTATATGCTCATGTTTCGAGGGAAAGTGATGGTTCACTAATTTGAACCATTTCCATTAACAAGTGTACTCTAGGAGTCCCGTTTTAATTTGTTTCTTTAAATTTTAATTGGTTTTAGTTGGAAAACGGTCTGCACAATGTGCACACGCGCTGATGTTTTAATCGTAACTTTTATTTTTTTAAATTTTCACTTCTAGAGTGTTTGCCGAGTTTGTTCGATAGTTGCGAGTGTTTTTTTGTGTTTGTTTTATCAACTAAAATAGATTTGGCAGTATATACATTACAGTGGCGATAAAATGTAAACATACATAAAAATATGAGGCAAAAAATAAAAACAAATGCATACATTTCGAACATTTTTTGGTTTTTCGAGATGACGAAAACAGTGGCAGTTTTGATTGGTGATGTTTGGTTGAAAAAAATAATATCACAAAATTCAGAACATAGCAAACGGTTTCTGGAAGCAGGGTTTGAGATGAAATGGATGTTTTTGGATCTGGATGGTGTTGCGTAGTTGGAATAAATGATATGCTGAAAATTTTCACTTACGGTATATAGAAGTTTGACTCACTTACGATCTTTTTAAATGTGTTTCACTTCTCCAAAAAAAACCCCGATTTAATATCACCAGAGGTGAAATAGAGCCTGTCTTACAAAATGATGCAACTCCGACAAATATATTGGTGCAATTAATTTTTCAGAAACATAATGATACCAACCAGAGAGAATTTGATCTAAAGCTTCGAATATTTTTAGGCTAAACCTCGAATACCATTTTTTTTAAATTTTAGAGGTACATTATGGGTCGCAAAGTATTAAAATTTATTTAAGAAAATCATATTGGATTGACATTATTAAAAAATATAAAGGGTAATCAGTCTTTAATGTTAGTCTATGATTAACTTATAACTTAAAAAAATATGTATCGCTATTGCACTTTGTAGATCTACTATGAGAAGCCAAAACTTACACTTTCACGCGCAGCGTAAAACGCGCAAGCGTAAATGTGCTGGCGTTTATGCTTCGACTTGACGACTTTCGACTTGACGACTTTCGACTTCTCGACTTTCGAGCGAGAACGAGCCAGGACTTCGAATTTGATGTTCAGTGTATGATTCTGTATAAAACCAACAATTTAATAGAAAAAAATAGGGTAAAATAAGACGAAAAACACTGAAATGGCTATATCTCTGGAAATACATTTTGGAAAAGCTTCAAATTTTGGGCCCAAGCAGTTTATGGCGCATGTTTTCGAATGGCTTTTTGTTTGAAACTGAATTCTTGTAATTTGATACCAAAAATACCTCTAAAAATGGCTTTGACCACATTTATTGGTCAAAAATTGTGAATCGAAAAATAAAATGTTGGTCTCCTACCCTACGGCTACAAATCTGAAATATAAAAATTGTGGGTTTTACAAGCGGTTTTCCAATATGGAAGACACAAATTTTTAAGAGCGGATACAGACATCGCTCAAGTATTTCAGAAAAAGAGCTCTAAAAAATCAGACTTTGAGTTCCGGGTTTCGGACCAAAATTCAATCGAAAGATCGCATCTAAACCTTCAATTTAGTAATAGGATTTTTTTCTGGGACAACTCTTCAATGAGCATTTTTATTTTATTTTTTTTTATTTTTTTTGATATGTTTTAGCGGACATCAAAGTCAACTTTTCAGAAATTTCCAGAACGGACAAAAATTTGTTGACGGAGTTAGGAATTTTTTAATCAATACTGATTTTTTCAAAAAATCGAAATATTGGTCGCAAACATTTTACAGCTTCATTTTTCGATGTAAATATTTTGTAATATTTTCATTTTTTTTAAATCAAGATTAACATTTCAAAAGGACCAAACATTCCACATTACGCTCTTTTGAAATGTTAGTCCTGATTTAAAACATTTTGAAAATATTGTTTTCAAAAAGATCGAAAAATTTCACGAATGTTTCATAAGTTGACAATGTAAATTGGAACATTAGTTGCTGAGATATCATCATTACAAAATGGTGGGTTGTTTGAATGAGACTTAGAAAACATCAATTTTTTCTGTTTTTAAAGCATTGCATGGCATTATCTCAGCAACTAAAGGTCATATCAACAATGTTCAAAAAAGCAAAATATATAAAATATTTTTTTCAAAAGTGGGCAAACATGTGCACTTTTTTAAAAAATGAAAAACTGCAACTATTTGTTGATTACAAAAAATTAAGTTAAAAAATTTTGCGACAAATATTTCGATTTAAAAAAAATCAGTATTGGTTAAAAAAAAATCATAACTAAGTCAAAGACCTTTTGCACAACCTGAAAATTTCTGAAAAGTTGGCATTTGAAACGAAACGAAACTATTGGCACTACGCCCCCCGGGGCATGGCCTTCCTCTAACGTGGGATTTCTGCTCCAGCGCCTCTGACGAGACAGGAGAAACCGGGACCGACGTTTTACTTCACCATCCGATAGAAGCTCAATGGATAAGGCGGGAATCGAACCCGCGTCTCATAGCATCATCGGGATCGGCAGCCGAAGCCGCTACCCCTGCGCCACGAGACCCACCAAGTTGGCATTTGATGTCCCCTAAATCATATCAGAAAAAAGAGAAATAGTGTTTTTTTGCAAATCAAGTTTTAGTGACAAAAAGTGAAATTAAAATTCACCAAACTTACCGTGTATCATATTTTTTCAGTGTAGTCCTTATCCATACTCTCAACTTTGCCGAAGACACCAAATCGATCAAAAAATTCCTTCCAAAGCTACATATTTTTGATATTTTATAAATTATTTTTGTATTAACATCTGCGACATTTTCAAGGAAAATTATATGGACAATGGCTTCTTTGTGCATACCGAAGGCAACAAAAAAATTCAAACCGATTAAAAGATACAAAAAATCGAATGCGATAATTGCTCATATACATGAAATACGATTTAAAACGGCAGTACCGGGAAATATTACATTAAATTCATGTCATCCCTCGAGATTCGTTGTAACAAAACATGTAAAGTTTCAAATCTCAATGCTTTTAACTGTTCCATTTAAAAAATAATAATAATATTTATATTTTTTTGACTAAATTACATATGGGACGGACTAGCTTCGAGCGGCAGTAAACCATTGAGAACTTTTTATCAGTTCACAATCGATGATTGTTGTTTTAAATTGATTTCCCTGGAAACCGGGGTAAAATTGATACGATTTAACAGTACCCAACACTACCCAAACCATTATTGAAATTTTTTAAAATGTATGCTGAGAAAATTGAAAATCTGTAAAATATTCTAAGTTTAATTACAGTTCATTAAAAATTGATTTTTTCATTTAAATTACAATATTTGCATCGACCTAAACATATATAGAAGATAAAACTTTCAATTTAATAAATTACTCTAACTGTGATTAGTGCAAAGCTGCCAAGAATTCGGAAACGTCGTTTTTAATGAGCTTTTAAATAATTCTATTTAATTTTTAAAGAAGTTCAATCATGCTAAGTATGATTGTATACGCAGAAAATAGCATTTTAAATGGTTTTCAGTATATCATTAAATTTCCATTAAAATTTAGGCCGATGCAAATATTATTTAAAGTTTTTGTCCCTCGGCTCTGGCCGGAGTCGAGGGGGGGGCAAAAAAATAAAAAAATATAAATATTAAAATAACATGCCATAGTTTCAACATTTCCATGGAAAAAATGTTTTAAAATGTATTTTACACTAGTTCAGTTGTTTTGCAATAAAAGTTTTCAAAAAATGTAAAATTTGACGAAAAAAATTTTAGCGAAAAAAAAACTTTAGCGATAGCAGACATCGAAAATTTTCAAAAATTCAAAAGATTTTTAAATCAACCCAAACATGCTAAAAATGATTCTAAACGCATTGGAATTCATTTTAAATTGATTTTAACTAATTGCACTTAAATTTCCATAAAATATTGAAGTTTTTTGAAAAAATATTTTTTTGCCCCCTGATTTTTCGGGCCAACATTGAAGGGGGGGGGGGGACAAAAACTTTAAATAAAATTTGTACCAGCCTTAGAAGTTTTTCGAAAAAAAAAGTTTTGCCCACTGATTTTCGAGCAGACTTTGAAGGGAGAATATTTGCAACGGCCAAACCAATGTTTTAAAATTATTTTATTCTGCACCCGAGTTAAAATATATCAAGCATAGCTAAACAATTGACATCGGGAATTCGCTGAAAAGTTAACGCTGAAATAGTTGAAGTTAGGTTGAAACCCATGTTTTATGAAATTTCTAAATCAACTTTTCAATTAAATGAGTTGCCTATAATTTTAACAATTGCCACAAACATTGAAGATCTCCAATCCTATCAAGACAGTTCTACACCAAATTCTAAATCTACACTTATTAGAAAAGGATTTTTGTTAAATAAAATTTCAATTTATAAAACTGCTGTAACATGAACAGAATCTCAGGAATTCCATCCCTGCAACACCATCCCCTTTCCACCCGCAAAGTGTTGATTGCTTTATGTACCTTTGTGTTCTGTTGTTAAGTTTGTGTTGCTTAATTTGTTAACAATTTTGTAAGTGTGGTGCGTAACAGATGGCAGTTTTGTTTTTGCTCTCACATGTTATCATGGTTTGTTGTTGTTGTTGTTGTTGCTTGCCTAAAGAACTCCACGTGGTGAATGTAAATCGGTGAGATTAAAGAACGTCGACGAATTGATTCTTCTGTTAAAGCTACGTACAACTAAAAATCCCACTCAAACGTATGCTTGTTTTTCACTGCCCGGCGGAAGAAGGTTTCAACTATCGTGTCTAATAACTTTGGAATTTTCAAACATCCGGTTTCGACTCGCTTTACACTCCGATTTGGCTTTCCTCGGTTTACACTGAACAGTTCCAGCTTGCGTACCTTCCTTTTATCGCTCTCTAAATATTGGTCCGTTTATATAAAACCGATATAAGTAACAATTCAACAATCCTGAACATCCTAAGCTTGCTTGCTCCGTTTAATTTTCACGTTTTTTTAAATTTAAATCTGTCTTTTGTTTATAATAGTTGTTTTTGTTTTCTTCAGAATGATTAAAATTCGCTAATTGTTTTGCTTGCTTTTTTGCAGTTTTGTTTCGTTTTGTTTAAGGGATATACTTTATAAATACTTTCTTTAATTTATTTTCTAAAAATGTATTTTTTTCGGTTCAATCAACTCTGTTACTTTATTAAAGTTTTACATTTAATTTATTTCAAGTAGCTTTACTTTACTCGTTCTTTACGGTTTTATGCTTTTTTACAGTAGTTTGCCTTTCTCTTGCGCACGCACTCACGCACTTTGCTTTCGCTTGCCACACAGTTTGATGGTAGACTTAAAAGCTCTTTCGCTTGCGTAACTTTCAGAAATTTGTTTGGTTCCTAAAGTTTTTTTTTTCTATCATAAAATTGTTCCAGAAAACAGTATCAGTTATCATCTGTTAGGATTTTGTTTGAGCAGTTCTTAAGAAATTAGACAGCTTTAAAACAAATACAAATGCTTTTATTGAGTAAAATTTGCTCATTCTTAATATATTAAAAACACGTTTTGAAGCAATGAGTTGTTGATTGTAAATAATGATTTGTTAGGAACGTGTTCAATAACTTGAATTCTGATAAATAATTATTTCAATAATTTGTGTTTGTTAATCAAATAAGCTGTTGCGTATTTTATTTCAAGTTTCGAGTGCTGAAAATAAGTTCCATACTAGTAGGGTAATATCTCGTATCTTTGGCAGGTTAAGCTCTCGCTCCTAACTCCATCCAATTTGCTGATTTTCACTATTTAAACAACTAATTTTGCAAAACTTATGATTGAAACTTTCTTGCTCACTTCTTATTCAGCTATTTATCACCCGATTTCAGTTGAAAACGCTTTTAATTAGCTTTAATTGAATGTCAAAGTTCTGACCTGCCAACATTAGAGGCACGCTGGAATTAGATGCTGTTCCCCTAGGTTATGTAACAAGTTGCAAAAATCAGATTTTTTTCAGCATTTTACTATTCTATTATTTTTGGTAGGGAAAAGTAGGCCGTTTCGTTTCCCCAGAGGGACAGGAAAAATTGACAGTTTCACATGGGAATTGCAAAGTATATTTTTTGCAATTCCGTCGGGAAACTACTTGCTTTTTCTGTCATTCTTGAACGACGAAATCGCTTACTTTTCTGTACACAACAAAAGATTTTGTTAGAATTGAGAAAATCAAGGTTTGTTTCAACGCATTCTTTTTGTTGATTATATTCAACAAAAAAATTGTTGATTCAAACCTCGTACAGGCAAATTCTACAGAACATTTTTCTGCGTGTACCAAAAATAACAGAATCGAATGGTAACACTTTAAAAATAAATGCTGAAAAGTTGAACTTTTCAGCACTTGTTTCGAAAAGTAATAATTTTCAACATTTTTTAAAATTTAACGGTTATTTGACAAAACATGAACATTTGACTTATATTTCCATTCAAAGGGTGTTTTTCGGAATTGCAAAAAATGTTGTATGGAACTCGTTGCAAAAATTGACTTTATCAGCACTCGCCGTATTTATCCAACTCGGTGAACTTTGTTTGTTCGAATCGTGCTGAAAAAAGTTAGATTTTTTTTTAATAGGTCCTATAAACATATAAAACATAATAGCTTATAGGACCTTTTCAAAAACAATTCTCGAAATCTTCTTTTTGCAACTTGTTGCAACTACTATTTTGCAACTCTGAAAACACCCTTTGAGTGGAATCATAAGGCAGAAGTTCATTTACTTTGTCAATTAACCGTTTAAATATTTTTTTTGAAGAGTATTAATTTAAGAAACAAGTGCTGAAAAGTCGAACTTTTCAGCATTTATTTTGACAAGTGTTACTGTTCGATTCTGTTATTTTTGGTACCGGAAATTACAGCAAAGTAGGCTTTTTCGTCGGCTGGAAAAGTAAGTAGTTATACGGCGGAATTGAAAAAAGTACTAACGTCATGATTCGAAATCCGGACACTTAGTAGCATATAATTTGTAATGTAGCTGGCAAAAAATCATGCAATAAGTTGGAAATGTAGAAATATCATCAGGATGTAGTATAAACTGTCTGTTTTAAGAGAATTCATGCTAAATATGTCTTTTCTAACATTTTTTCATCAGAATTTTAAAATTAAAATGACTTGTTGTGCTTCGAATCCCGGACACTGATAAAAGCTGATTCGAAATCCGGACACTAGGTTTTGCTTATGAATCGCACAAATTTGGACTGAAATCATAGTGAATGGCATACTTTAGGTCTCAAAAAAAACTGTTCGCATCAAAACAATCGATATTGTATATAAAAATATGCTAGAATTTAAGGAAATCAAAACAAACTTCTGCTTTGCCTTCCCGGTGCTTCGGACGCCTATGAAATATTTCAGTGAAATATTTCAAGTTTTTTGGTAAACTTATATTTTAATTTTATTGTTTGGCACTCACTGCAGCGTTCAAACAAACTTTAAATGAAAATCGATGTAGAATTCATCAAATTACACAGTTTTTACATTCATAATGCGAACTTATATCCAAATTATTGATAAAACAAGATGAGGTGTCCGGGAATTCGAATCATGACGTTATTTGCGTTCAGTAATTTTAATGGAAAAATTACTCCTATGTTGAAACATAATTCAAATTTAATGACTTTTAAAGCTGTTGGAGCTGAACAAAAAGTGCATTGCATATGTGCATATGAGGAAATGTATTCATTTTTGTTACACAGCTTACCGCTATTCAAACAACATTTTCAGATGTATCAACAACAGAAAGTTGCTTGCAAACTTTTATTTACCCCAAACGGAATGTGTATTAAATCAGGAAAATTCCAAAATTCGGATCCAACCAAAAAACTCGATTCAAATCTGGACCTGTTTTAAAAAAATTTATTATGATTGGTTGAAAATAATCAAAGACCATTTCAAGCTCAAAAAAAGCGTGATGTGCCGGCCTTTCAAGTGTTCAGTTTTGTTTACAAACATTGTTCGAATGTATTAAAATAAAAAGCATTCAACATCAGATGTCGAACTGACGATGTCATCAAAGACCTTGCGGCAATCTCACATCCCCAGGATTGCATTCAAATGTTAGCTGTCAACACGCATCACCACACGAGCAAGAAAAAGAGAAGGTGAGAGAGATAAAAAAGAGATAGCATGTGTCTTGGTGACGGGCGGCTGCTTGAGTGCCGAGCTCGGTTTCGTTCGTTTCAATTTCGTGTGCTTTGACTGCGGTTGCATCGTATTGACAATCATGACATTCACTTGAATTAGCGATTCATTTTACAGATATTTCGAACTTGAGAGAGGAGCAAAGAAGAAGCTTTCGCTGCTGTGAATCAAGGTTAAGTATTTTAAAGCGTGTATTTTCTTAAGACTGCTCACCAAAATCCGTGGGCAGGGAAAGAACAGTTTGGTTCTGCCACACTCGAATGTTTCAGCTAAATTTCTTAAAACGTTCGCTAAGTTTGATTTGCCTTTTGTTCAGTTTAATTCAGTAAGATTACAAATCTGTCTTCGGGAGCCTTGATTTGTTATTAAAGTATTACTAAAACGTAGTACAAAAATGACAGTTTAGTCTCTTCCTTTCGCATCATCAGCGCGCGCTTAACAACTCTTGTTCTGAAATCTCTTTGTGTAAGTATTTGTGTCTTTCCTAAGTAATTCGACCTAACGATAGCCCTATTCTCATCTGCTTCTGCTCCTGAATTGCTGCAATACAACAAGTGTGTGTGTGTGTTTTTTTTACTATTAGTTTGAGTCTGTCTTTTGGTTTTTTGATTAGTTGATCCTATCTCTCCTACCGTCCACAAACACCTTCTTCCCTTCTTACTAAGAGTTTAAAACGTACCCAAACGGAGAGCGCAAATTGGCGGGAAGTGTCGGCGGAGCAGGATCCGGCAGGAGCTTGGAGAGTACTCGGCGGGGGGACAATTCTGTACGGTGCGTGGTCAGACCGTGGTGACGCGGTCAATCTCCACGTACCGTACAGAATTGTCGCTTTGTCAGCAAATCACCTCCTTCTCGTCGAACACGGCCGTGTCCATCGAGCTGAGCGACTTGAGCCGCGTCTGGAGCACCGACGTCCGGCGGCAGTTGCGGCGGATTTTGCTGGAATGGGAGAAAGTATTTAGGTGAAGTAACAAATAAAACCGCGCAGCAACTCACCGGTACAGGTATGCGGTCAGTCCGCAGCACAGCAGCAGCAGCAGCACGCTGAAGCCGGCCAGTATCTCGGCCGGCAGCTGCAGCAGCGCCGAACAGTGCGTAAACGATTCGTCCTCGCCGGACGGACACTGCGCGATCCCGTCGCACCAGATGGACTCGTTGACGCACGCGTTCAGGTCCGGACACTGGAACGGACACTCTTCGGCGACGGTTAGGGCTGTTGGAAGAGAGAGAGGGAGTAGTTGGTTAGTTGGGAACTCGCCGAGAGTTTGCGCTGAAGTTCGCTTACCGAATGACTTTGCCGGTCGCTTGGTCAGCTCGAGCCAGCTGAACGAGTACGCGCCGTTGTCCGGCTGTAGGAACTCAACGGAAATCACTTTCGAGGGTTCAATTCCAAAGTGGGGATGCTTGCGAGTCCAGCCGGCGCTGAAGACTTCCACCACGTGTCGGTGGGAGGTGTCGTCCGGCAGGGGACACGCCGTTACGGAGACGCCCTCGCTGTTTGTGATGACCACGCGGGCCTTCGTTGGGCACCGGATCGGCGTTACGGTGCTGAGGCTGGTGTTGTACTCCAGCGGAACGGTGGGATTGTTCTTGCGCAGCAGCAGACCTCGCAGCCGAACGTAGAGGTACTTCTCGTGCGAGGGCTCGATCAGCCAGGGTCGGTTGCGGCACTCCATCTATGAATTAAAGAATTCATAAGGGATAACTTAGACCTTTAAAAAATCAAACTCACCTCCCCAGCGGACAGCTTGACGATCCCCGTGACGGCGTTCTTCCGCCGCACGTCCTTACAGATGACCGGCGCCTTGATGAACTCGAAGGTCGCTTCAAAGTTTAGCGTGTCCGGATCGTCTAGCGCGGTCATGTTCCCGGCGGAGAAGTGAATCTCCACCTCGCGCCCCGTCGAGCTGAACACGATCGGCAGGAAGGACCGATTGGTCGAGTTGCAGATGCAACCCCGCGGAAACACGATCGATTCGTGCCACGGCCGCTCGAAGATTTCGATCTTGGCGCTCGGATCGCCGAAGCAGTACGATCGTCCCGTGTCGGGATCCACGCGCGAATCGCACGTTCGGTTGCCCGTCATGGCGCGGGTCACCTCCAGCCGAATGCGCTCGCCGCGTTGCGCCTCAAAGCGGTAGATACAACTGGAAAGGAAAGAAGTTGACTCCCCCGAAACAACCCAAAAAAATCAAGTCACTTACTGCAAATGCTTTGCCCCACCCCGGCCAAACAGAAAGATGTTCCGCACGCTGCGCACCGGATGCACTCCCTTCTTCTCGATCTGGCTGCTGGAAAACCGCCGGTTGCAATCGTGTTCACCAGCGAACGGAACACCATCCTGCAAAAAGTCCACAAACTCGTACTTGAGGGCGAACTGGAGCGGCCGCAGCACCGTCGATTCCGTCGTCTTGAGCTCCAGCGTCACAAAGTCACTGCTGGACACGAAGCTCTCCGAGAGGGTACACGGGCGCGAGCTGGACATGTTGAGCATTCCGTGGTCACACGAGCGGGGAACCGACCCGCGGCAGAACCGCGCGATCACGTTGGTACTGTTCTGGCCGAAGCGGACCATCGGCCGCTGGTGGCCGTCCTTGTCTACCGTCAAGCTGGAATTAGATTAACGGAATTTTTAAAATTATGTACGTATATAGTAAAGTTTTAGTATGTGTGTGTGATCCAATTGAATAACCGCTGGCCGGCAGCAAAATTATGTTAAAATAACATTTGTATCAGGCTTGGGTTATGCAGCTACTAAAGCTTATCTCAGTTTCAGAATGACATAGCTCCTTGCGGTCCAATTCAGGGGTCGTTGGACATTGTCGTGGCAGTGCGTGGCCGAATGGTTACGCTGTCCGCTTTGTAAGCGGATGATTCTGGGTTCGATTCCCATCTGCTGCAACCTTACATCGGATGAGATGAAGTAAAATGTCGGTCCCGGCCTTGGTTGTTAGGCCGTTAAGTCATTCCAGGTGTAGGAGTCGTCTCCATGCCATAAGTACAAACAAAACACCAAACCAAGCCTACTCCGGTGGAATCGCTGGCGGCGGTTGAACTCGCAATCCGAAGATCGTCAGTTCAAACACTGGGGTGGAAAGTTCCTAGGAGTAGAAAGTGGTTTGGGTGCTCTCCCCATTCAAGCCTTCGGACTACTAGGTTCGAGCAGAAACTTGCAAGAGAGACCACAAAAGACCCGGGGGTCGTTAATGTGGATGGTTTGCTTTTTTGCATATTAAAAAGAAGATGTCATGTTTCATTACTACGGAGCGATTCACGTATACAGTGTAATCTTTCTGATGACCAACTGCTTAGCGTCTCAGACTACCAATCCATAGGGACGTGGCGTTACATCGTGCTGCCATTTGGTTTTTTTTAGTGCAAGAGTGGAAAAGTGCTGAGTCATCGTCTAAAAATAGACGGCTTCCAATTTCGCCCAGCAAAATGTCTGAAAATAGCGACGCCATCCCCCCATAGGTGTGAGTTCGAATCCGACCTCATTCATGATCGTTTTTGTTCATATTTAAGGGGTTGCATACATGTGAATCGGCAAAAATGTTTAAGGTTGGTATGAGTAGGGGAGAGTGGGGAGACTTGATCCCCTTTTTTTGTATCGCACATAATTCTGTCAATTTCTCACAAAACTATGAACTTTTTGCATGAATTGAAAGCTTAGACATTCAACTATGTTTGGCTGATAAGGGTATTTCATCAGATAAACTCTTCGAATTATGCCAAGCGTTTTAAAAAAATATTTTAAACCGGCATTTTCAAAATGTTGGGGGTAATTTGATCCCCCTTTCAACATTTTTAAGAAATCTTAAGCAAAATGTTTCTTATTCATCCAAACTGTTAATTTTCTATAAGTTATAGCAATTTCACATTAAACTTGTACGTTTGTGTTCAAAATATAACAAGTTTAGCATGCAAAATATTAAAAAACTTAAAATTTTCTTTTTTAGACCAAAATTGAGCATGTTTACAAAAGCTGGTAATTTTTGTTTACAAAACTTTTGAAAAATGGTTCAAACTGCAGTTAGTTATGTACAACTATACTGGAGGAAACTATGTACGAAAACCCAGCCCAATTATTTAATCTTGAGGCTGATTCGAGTGACTGTAAAAATGCAGGGATCCAGTCTCCCTGAACGCACTTTTTTAAACAATTAATTGTAAAAATAGTATGACGATAAATTTTACGTCAAATGCGTAAGGGTTTTGGAGTTGATATGTTTATCAAACAATTCATGTATAAAAAATGTTTTTTTGAATAATTTTTGAGTGTTTTCAATACTTATCAAAACAAATAAAAAAGATCTCTTGGAAGTTTTTTGCAGCACTTTTTAGAAAAATGTGTGTAGCTCAATTTAAACATTTTTAATTTTTTTTCTTTGTTTTCTACAATGAGTTTTAGTCAATTTCGCACAACTTTCTAAAAAAAAGCTAATTGTTTTACCCACATGCTGACGAGATACAGGCTTGGGATCAAGTGTCCCCGGGGATCAAGTCTCCCCACTCTCCCCTACATATTTAAACTTTGTTGACATCTATTTCCATGGTATTGAAATATACATTTTCATCAACTAACAAAATAAATTTGAAGACATTTGGATGTATCATTGCCGAGATTTGAAGTTAGCAGTATCAAAAAACAGGTGTCACGATATCTCAACAATGTCTAGACCAAGTCGGCTCTCAATTTTGGTGAAAATTCCTAATACCAGTTTTGTGTCCATGACGAAGGTCAAATTTTCAAAGAGTTTATTTTGAAAAAAGATAAAAAAAAATCGATTTTAGCAATAGCAGTCGGATGGCGCCACAACGCTTATACATCTGTTTTGTGTAGTGGTATTAGATCCTCATCCGGAACTATAATCCAACATGGGGGCCACAATATTTTCATCTTTTGATGAGTGTGTAATACGACCAAGTCTAAGCTATCATTAGGGATGGGGACGATCGTTAGTAAACACCTGTCTCAATAGGGTGTAATATCAAAATCGATTTTAAAGCACAGCAATTTTCAGTTCCTTTTGGGGTCCTAAATAACTCCCCAAAGTTTGGGAACGATTGGATTAGTCCTCATTTTGCGCAAAGCGATTCAATTTTTCATATAAATTTTTATGGGAAAACCGTTTTTTGGATTTTGATTTTTTATAAAATCCACGTTTCACGCTGTACTAAAACCGGATTCATATTCGGATGCTCTGGAAGGTGCTCTACAACTTTCCCCAAGAGAGTATGGTGCTAGCTTGTCCCTCTGGCTGCTCACCCCAAAAATAACATCAATCCGGTGAGAGTCATATTCAGATAACCGCGTCCCAACCCACTCGGCTATCTCGCCGCTATGAAAATAGACGGATCAATGCCAATGTAATAGTACGTCGTATACTGTGTTAACTACATACGATGTATGGGGAACCTACAGCTACATCGGTGAAGATCCAACCATTTTCATAGCGGCGAGATAGCCGAGTATGTTTTGACGCGGACTTGGTGATCTGAATATGACTCTCACCGGATTGATGTTATTTTTAGGATGAGCAGATTTTTTTCTTCGGTGCATGCTTTTTTTTTTACACGTTTTCTCATACAATATCACATGCTTTTTCTCACAAAGGTGATGTGCATGCTTTTGCATGCGATTTTACCAACGGATTTTTTTGCGGTGTATCTCGAATATCGTGTCACCCGTAAATCAACTCGAAAAATGAAAAAAAAAATAAAGAAAAATGCTCAGAAAGTTTAACAGTCCGCTTTGCGCACGGCAAAATTTTGGGCTGAAATCGTCTTTTACTCAGTTTAATCATGAATCTTCATGAAATTTTTAAGGAGTGATACAAAAAACCATCTGTAATATGTTTTTTCATGATTTCTTAAGGAGCTATCACACTACGGCAAACAAACATTTTTTGACAGTTTGCCTGCTTTGTTTTTCGTTGTACAAACGTCAGCCTGCATACATTTTGCCGTTGCGAGTTTGCCGTAAAAAAGTATGCGAGTTTGACAAACGGTCAAACACGAAAAAGTGCGAGTTTGTTTGTGGTAGTTTAATGGCTCCTTTACATGTATGTAACTAAATTTTTAAAAGGTATCGATCGGAAGTACTATGCAGTTTCGTAAAGTACTTACTTTCGTAAGTTTCTTTATGCTAAAAAAACATTTTGAGGAAAGTCTGGAAGATTGCAAAAAAGTGTGTTTTGTAAAGAAACTCATCATGTTATACATTAGAAAGGTTTTTAAAAGACCTTTGACATTGAAGATCTGCATGGGTGAACCAATGACTCAAAATCACTTCTTTGGTCACAGGAAAGTCCCACAAAGTTTGAGTCAAATAAAAAAAAAAAATACAGAAAATGGTCGAAATCGGCCGATTTCGTAGAGAATTGTTCATGTGTCAAACGTTCTGATCGGCCAGTTGTCTCACTTAGGGGAGAGTGGGGAGACTTGATCCCCTGGGAGACTTGATCCCAAGCCTGTATCTCGTCAGCATGTGGATAAAACAATTAGCTTTGTTCTAGAAAGTTGTGCGAAACTGACTAAAACTCATTGTAGAAAACAAAGAAAAAAAAAAAAATAAAAATGTTTAGATTGAGTTACACACATTTTTCTAAGAAGTGATGCAAAAAACTTCCAAGAGATCTTTTTTATAGAAAACACTCAAAAATTATTAAAAAAATATTTATTATACATGAATTGATTGATAAACATATCAACTCCAAAACCCTTACGCATTTGAGGTTAAATTTATCGTCATACTATTTTTAAAATCAATTGTTTAAAAAAGTGCGTTTAGGGAGACTTGATCCCTGCATTCCAGTCACTGGAATCAGCCTCAAGATTAAATAATTGAGCTGGGTTTTCGTACATAGTTTCCTTTAATATAGTTGTACATAACTTACTGCAGTTTGAACCATTTTTCAAAAGTTTTGTAAACAAAAATTACCAGCTTTTGTAAACATGCTCAATTTTGGTCTGAAAAAGAAAATTTTAAGTTTTTAAATATTTTACATGCTAAACTTGTTATATTTAGAACACAAACGTACAGGTTTAATGTGAAATTGTGTAACTTATAGAAAATTAAAAGTTTGGATGAATAAGAAACATTTTGCTTACGATTTCTTCAAAATGTTGAAAGGGGGATCAAATTACCCCCAACATTTTGAAAATGCCGGTTTAAAATATTTTTTTTAAATCGCTTTGCATGATTCGAAGAGTACATCTGATGAAGTACCCTTATCAGCCAAACATAGTTGAATGTTTAAGCTTTCAATTCATGCAAAAAGTTCATAGTTTTGTGAGAAATTGACAGAGTTATGTGCGATACAAAAAAGGGGATCAAGTCTCCCCACTCTCCCCTACAGCAATTTCCAATTTTTATCGAATATCTCAGGATTGAATCCGAATTTAGGGATCTGTGAAGGTCCAACGGTGAGGCACGTGCACGTGCGACAAGATAGCACGACAACGCCGATTTGTTGATACATACCAATCAATGTCCTTGCAAACGGGCACCTCCCTCAGCGGACCATCCCAGATGCGCAGCATTCCGCTGCAGTCTTCCTTGGTTTGGAACTGCAGCTGCTGATCGTCCACGGTCCCGAAGGGCGATGCCAGCTCAAACTTCATGACGGAGATCCACACCTTGAAGCGCGTCGGTGACGTCGAGAAGGCGCCCGATCTCCGCGGGATGTTGATCGCGTCCAGCGAGCGTGCTTCCGTACCCTGGAATTGGGAAGCAGATTTTTGTTCTAGAAGCCATACAAGACTGGGGCAAATCGGGACACTTGGACCGATTCAGCCCAGTTTTGGATGCCAAACTTTCGGTGGTGGATGCCTACTTGCAAGTGATAGAGACAGGTGGTGTTCGGGGCTAACGAGTGCTGGGGATTCTGCAGGACCCCGTGACCGGTACCGCGCAGCCAGAATTCGCAGATGCGTTTGCTTTTCGCGTACGTGGGACTCTGGAGGTCGACGAACTTCACCGAGACCTGCAGGAAAGTTGCATGTTGCATGGTTGTTTGGTTGTGGTGCGTAGATAGAGAGGACGAGAGAGAGAGAGAGAGAGCACAGAAAGACAGAAACAGAGAGTGGTGAGATAAAAAAATAAGTGGTTATCGGTATTTAAAATGCTGTAATTATTTTATTTTTTTATTTAGGGTTTAATAAAATTCAGATGAAATAATACAAATATGCGCTTAAACGTTTATTGAATTTTTTAATATAAAAAAATTTCTGGTCATCTTTGGTAACATGGATACATTTTAAATCAATTGCATTAAAGATAAAAATTCAGAAAAAAGGTTTTGCCTGAATCTAGAAAAGAATTATTCGAATTTAAAAGCACTAAAACGTCAAAACTACTTGTCAAACTGATGTTGACGTTTCAACCTCATTACACTGACACTTTTTTAGTGGGGTACCAACTTGGTTGGTCAAAGTCAAACTAAAAACTAACTTAATCCACCTATGTAGTTGGGGCCTTCCTCACTCATTACCAACAATGGCTGTACACAAATTTCATCTATTTTTTAGATCCAGAATAAAAGAGCACATAAAAATCCCTAAAGTGACCATATCTCGAGGCAGGGTTGCCAGATCTTCAATGTTTTGTACTCGTTGGAAAGGTCTTTTAATAACCAAACTAACGATGGGTCGGATGGTGGATCCGGACATAGTTTAAACACATTTATGTGAAAACCGGCTTCCAAAAAGTACATCAATATCACTTAAGGGGCCATATCTCGAGACAGGGTTCCCAGATCGTCAATGTTTTAGACTCATTGAAAAGGTCTTTTGATAACTTAACCAACGATGGGTCGGATAGTGGATCCGGACATAGTTTACCTACATTTAAGTGAGATCCGGCTTCCAAAAAGTACATCAATATCACTTAAGTGGCCATATCTCAAGACAGGGTTGCCAGATCTTCAATGTTTTAGACTCGTTGGAAACGTCTTTTAATAACCTAACCAACGATGGGTCGGATGGTGGATCCGAACATAGTTGCCATACATTTAAGTGAGATCCGGATATATGTGAAAACACATTTTTAAACATAACTTTTGAACTACTTATCGAAACTACAATCTGTATTAAACTCGATCTATGGAACCCTAAACCAAGTCGAATGCAACAGGTTCGGGTCAAACCGGTACAGCCAGTGCCGAGAAACATGAGCTAGTTTGTTGGTCACATACTACACACACACATACACACATACATTTGTTCAGTTTTCGATTCTGAGTCGATGTACACATATCGGAAGGTGGGTCTACGACGTTTTTATACAAAGTTCATTTTTAGAGCAGGATTATAGCCTTACCTTAGTGAGGAAGGCAAAAGTGACAAACTGTCACTTTTTATACGGAGCTCAGTCACACTATCAAAACAAACGTTCAGTAGTGTGTGTGAACTCCGTGTAAAAGGGGTGTCAAACTAAAAAGTGACCCCGTTCGTTTGACAACAGTTGGTGTCAAACCATCGGGGTTTGAATGTATTCGTCGTTTTCCGAGCACGTGGTTTTAAGCTTTTGACAGCTGTCAGTCGTTTTAATTAGTGAATTCGGATTCGCTCATTGGAATGCAGTTCTATCCGAATTAGCGAATTCACTCTGTATTTTCGATCAAAAAAGGAAATAAGAAATTGCAGTTAACAAACGGATTGAACAAAAATCAAGCCATTCTATTGAAGTAAACAGGTTTATGAAATGGTCAAGAAAATGTCCAGATGGTAACAAAACCTAGACATTAAAAGTTCATCAGGGTCGGCCTATAGCCAAGTGAAACATTTCTTTAAATCGCAGACTTTCATTTATTTTATGCAAGCTTCAAGCAACGATCAGCTTCTGGTTGATGGCATGTCCGACCAGCGGGGCCACATGGACCGATCCGGGGTTAACCGCGACGTACGTGGCCGCCGGGATCGCTGCGCCCAGGTAGTTGTTGTATCCGTAGCCGTACGACGACGCTAGTGGAAGTCCTCCCCACGGGTTCAGCTTGGCAACGTTAGCCTGAACAACGGTCTTTCCACCATGGCCGTACCATCCGTTGTTGGAGTAGGTCGCAGGCCACGCCGAGGCCCACTGGTTGACTCCGTATGGGTAGTTCCAGCTGTTCAGACCGCTCCAGGAGTCGAGGCCGTTCCACGAATCGCCGCCGTAAGTGGACACCGGCCACGCCGATGGGACGTAATGGCCAAAGTGGCAACAAAGAGAGCGATGAAGGCCTGAAGAAAAGTTGTTGGTTTGATTTGATTTTGGTGAGCTTACCTTCATTTTTTTACGGATTGTTGAGTCTTGGACAAACCCGATTTACTGAAGAGCTTTTGATGAACTGTATCAAACGATGTCTTCAGAACTCAATTTATACCAAATTGGTTTAAGGTCAACACGACAAATAACGTTTGCTGTTCAGGACAATCACTTCCGGAGAGCTTAACCCAATTAATTCCATGGTGACGTTTAGAATGTTATATATTACGGTTGATTTTTGACAAACTACCTTAAAATAAGATATTTGACAAGTAACTATTTCTTGAATAACTGAGTTGACCATATATTTAAAAAGTATAAAATTGTCAGCACCGACCAGGTTAAGCAGCAGAGTGGCCACAGGTATCGCGCGTAGGAAAAAATAATAAAAACAGTTTTACTTCGAGAGCAAACGAAAAACGTGTGCGTTTATTTTGACGGAACGATCTGGAATAAAGTGTAAACAGTCCAAGAGTGTGTACATAGGTGTACACCGTTTTTTTTCTGAACAGATGTGTTAGTGTTTGGCGCACTGTGACGTCATTCTAACAACACTCCTCCTCGCTAAACACCTCAACAAACTTTTCTTTCACGCGCTAGTTCGAATCAACAGCAGAATGTTAAACGTTCAGCTTATACAACTTTCCGATCTTTCGGCCTCTCGCAACGACCTTTGCATCCTTCATTATGTGACACTCCTTAGCCTTAAACATAACATCGAGCCCTTTCGTCGTGATCGAATTCACAGACACAAGATTCACCTTAAGCCCTGGCACATACAACACATCATTCAACTTCACCGTAGATGAACCCTCGCTTCCATTCAGTGCGCAAAAATTAACCGACCCAGACAAAGTTGACCTCAATACCTTCCCATCAGCTAGCTTCACCTCTTGAGACTTCCGTTTACGTTGGTTCAACGAGTCGATCTGGCCAGTCATGTGTACTGAGACACCGGAGTCTAAGTACCAATCTCCTCCTCCGCACTCCTCCTGAATCGCCGCGAAACACAAGTTGTCCTCGTCCTTGTCGTCGACGCGAGCGGCTAGTGCTCTGCTTCTCCTGTTGTTCTTTGCGCTCTCACCACGAACCTTTTTCACCAGATCGCAGTCTCGAACCAAATGCCCATCACTTCCGCATGCGTAGCACTCTCGCTTGCTGTCGAATCTCGGTGAACTGTGCTGTCCCTTCCTTGCCAACATTGCCTTGTCATCCTCGTACGTCTTGTCCTTCCGGCGTCCATACTCCTCCAGCAGCTTGGTTTTGACAAACTTGACCGTCAACACGTCCATCCTTCCTTGAATCGCAGACACCGTGTTCTCGTACGATTCGGGCAAGTTCGCCAGCATGAATGCCGCCTTGATGTCCTCGTCTATGTTCGCACCCGTGTTTTCCAGCTTTTCGAACAGTTCTTCCATCTCCGTGAGGTAGTCTCGCATGTCCCCGCCTTCCGACAAATCCAACTTGGCCAGTTTCTTTATCAGCGACACCTTGCCCACCGACGAGTCTTGGTTGTGCCACTTTTTCAGCACTCCCCACGCTTTCTGAGCTGTCGTTGCGTCCTTTATCAACCTCAGTTGAGAATCATCCACCAAATATCCAATCGTCTGCAACGTCAACTCGTTCTTCTCGATCCACTCGTCCGACCGTTCCTTCACCGGCGGAACCACTCCGACGACGTACTTCCACAAACCCTCGCGTGTGAGGAACTGCCTGGCCCGCTGCTTCCATGTCTCGTAGTTTTCGTATCCCAGCCGCTTGAAGTCCTTCCCCTTCTCCATCTTTCAGCGCTCCGGTGACTTAACCTCACTTCCTCGATTCCAGCTGCTGCTCCAAAGATCCGCTCCACCTTTCCGTCAAACCAAACCGTTTCACCGGTTTCCTTTCCTGGGCCCATAACCTGTCAGCACCGACCAGGTTAAGCAGCAGAGTGGCCACAGGTATCGCGCGTAGGAAAAAATAATAAAAACAGTTTTACTTCGAGAGCAAACGAAAAACGTGTGCGTTTATTTTGACGGAACGATCTGGAATAACGTGTAAACAGTCCAAGAGTGTGTACATAGGTGTACACCGTTTTTTCTGAACAGATGTGTTAGTGTTTGGCGCACTGTGACGTCATTCTAACAACAAAAATCGCTTCAAATCGCTGAAGGTAAGTTTACTTAAAAATCTCAGACGAGTAGAAAATGAATCCTATATCTTCTTCCTTAGACCTTCATCGCCCTTTTCGTAGCCACTCTGGCCGTTACTGTCCAAGCTGGTTACGTCCCATCGGCGTGGCCGGTTTCCACCTACGGCGTAGACTCCTGGAACGGTCTGAACAGCTGGAACTATCCATACGGAGTCAACCAGTGGGCCTCGGCGGAGGCGTGGCCAGCGATCTACTCCAACAACGGCTACAGCGGATGGTACGGTCAAGGTGGAAAGACAGTTGCTCAGGTCAACGTTGCCAAATTGAACCGGTGGGGAGGACTTCCGCTGGCGTCGTCGTACGGCTACGGGTACAAAAAACAACTGGGAGCAGCGACCCCGGCGGCCAAGTACGTCGCGGCCAACCCCGGATCGGTCCATGTGACCCTGCTGATCGGACATGACATCAACCAGAAGTTGATCGTTGCGTGAGATTGAATGTGTTGTTTTGATAAATGGCTAATGTTTACAAATGAATCTTACTTTTTTTTATTAGATACAGATTTTTTTTTTATTTGATATGGTTTATCAATATTTAGACTTTAACATAAAAAATAAAAAGTATAGAGTGCGTACTCCAGTGGTTTTTAAATAACAAAAAAACATTCAAGATCCTACCTCCAGCTGAAAGCCGTGCAGCGAGTGGGCGCTCGTTTCCGGACTGCTGAACGTTCCGAACGGCGACGTGGTGAACTCGACCAGCAGCTCCGGCCCGCTCGAGATGGACGGCGGGATGGCCTCGCCGCCCCCGCAAAGCTTCAGCATGATGGGATCGCGCGTCGTGTAACCGTCGTAGACCGTGATGTAGTCCTGTGGGGGGAGGGGGAGAAGGGCAGTTTGTTAGAGAGGTGGGCTGTAACAGCTTGGAAGTTTCACATCCGATACATGTACGTTCACTAAGTGAGTATACCAATCGTCGTCATTCGTGTGACTTGGGGGTAATTTTGGGTCTAGAGTCTCTAAGATATCTAAGTAGTCCGTGGTTTGGAACTAAAACTAAGTTTCGTGAGACCAAGGATAATGGAGCATGCTTCACTAGATGATCGACGATCACTGCTAACATCAAGAGTTTGAGAAACTAAGATAGATCACTCAAATAATTTTCTTCAAACAATATAATTTCTTGTAAAACAGTTTATTTGACAAAAATTTTGCAGTAGTAAAAAATTAAAACTTGTTAAAATTCAATGAAATAGCTAAAAATCATGCAAGATAAAATCGTTTACTCGTTTCAAATAATAAACATAATATTTGAAATAAAAATCAGATCAGAAATCCAAATCGACTCATACTTTATACTACAATAAAAGTACAACTACCCAGAGAACTTAATCAATCTAAAATTAGATTTATTTTTGAGATATTAAATACTTTTTGAAAATGTATGCTCTTTCACTTATGCTGCCCATGTTCGCATAAATGTCCCATATGCAAAATCAGCAAGCTGAGAAAAACGCTTTTGAAATTTGTCCCATACATAAGGCTATGTGTTAAGTTCTCGCGAAAAAAATGGATTTCCTCGTGATTTCTAGAACAAAGTACTGGATGTTATATGCTCTTTTGAAAGAGCACACGATTTTGAACCAAACTGCATAACTCAAAAGTGATGAAAATGCATATGGGACATTTATGCGATCAGGGGCAGTATGGTTTTTTTTTTAAATTTCAGAACTGTTAATTGGATCATATATTTCCCATCACAACTCTCAAACTAAATCTAACTCAAATTACCAAATTACAGTGTTTCCAGTTTTTCATAAACCCTAATTAAAAACAAAATGAGTTTGATGTAACTCACATACTTCCCCTATTTCGACGTCGTCGTGCTATCTTGTCGCACCCGCCATTTTGACGTTCCGAGAAAAACGCGTTTTAATGTTTGACCTTGAATATACAAAAACGAGAGCACGCAATGTAAACAATAACAAACACGTTTTGTTTGGCTGACCATTCTGTGCATTGTCCCAAAGTTTGGTTGAAGTTGGTTGCTGGAGTCTCGAGTTATAATTACAAATGTTTACGGTAGTCTAGCTTGTACGTGCGACAAACGCATCCTGACTTTCCTGGCCTGAAATCCCTTTGGCCTTTTGTCGCACTTACATCAATTTTCATGGAGTGACAAGATAGCACGACAAGATTGAAACTACTTTCATATGTAAAGTGACAAAAATGCACGGAGTTTTTTCGGTTTTTGTTGAATATCTCAGGATTGAAATCGAATTTTGGGGATCTGTGAAGGTCAAAAGGTGAGGCATTGTGAGCTGCACAAAATGGCGTTCTTAACTCAATTTGGCCCAAAATGCACGTACGACAAGTTAGCACGATGGCGACGATTTGCAAGTACAACAATGGAGCAAAACTGGCGTTATTTCGAGTGACAATGACGGCGTGCTCATATTATGTTTCGGAATCGCCCATTTATGTGCCAAAGCAGTGTGTGTATGTGTGAGTGTGAGTACACAAAAGAAGAAGAAGAATGCTGACACGCTGAATAAAGTGTTATTACCATAATTGCTATCAATTTTTAAGCGAGTTGTCACATTTCCCCTTTTTCTTGCACTCCCCTTCAGCTGTAGGCAAATAAATGTTGAAGGAAGGTTTTCCCGGGGGCCCTCTTTCAACGATAGTGTCAAGAATCGTCACTTCCGAAGAGAGCATTACAAAGCGGAAGAAAGTCACATTCTGAAGTACTTCCGCAAATATGGTGACTTGTAGGTTACGTGCGAGTAGGGATATTCGGGTAAAGTGGGACTGTTTCCTGAACTTTTACTTTTTTTATTGCTAGCAGTTGATGAAATTTGTTCAAGTAGTTTTACCTCTTGTGTTATTTTAAGTTGTTAAGGGTGCCCAGCAACCAAGGAAGTTGCTGTCTCCATATTTCAAAATTGTCAAACTTACGGACCCAATCTTGCAACAAGCTAATTGTAAAAATAAACATCATTGTAAAAATAATCAATATTGTAAAAATGAACAGCATCGTAAATCATTTTGTAAACAGTATTTTAGAGGATGAATAAAAAAATATATCGATGGTTCCCGTAGGTTTGAAGATGTAAAATGTCTGTAACAAAAATCTTTTTGCAAAAGGTCTGCTTGATGTGTACCGTTAAAAATAGTAGTTTATGCAACAAGTTGCAAAAAGAGGATTTTTCAGCACGAGTCGTACATTTATCTAACGAGGTTCACCGAGTTAGATAAATACGACGAGTGATGAAAAATCAAGTTTTGCAACGAGTTCCATACAACGTTTTTTGCAATAAGCATAAGCATAAGCATAGGTGCCCACCCGCAGTTGCTACTTCGTTATTGACCAGGACCTTCAGAAGTTACATCCACGAGCCGTGGAAGATGAGTGGGTGCTATCTTTCCTCGCTTCGCAACTTCTCAAAGGCCCCTATCATGCTGATCAATACCGGCGCCGGCCACGACCAGTGGTAGGGTCACGGGGAAGTGGATGGGAATGTTAGTCCGATACTTGAGTGATAGAGACCGCCCAATCGACTGCATCTCCGACAAAGTATCACATGAGTTTTGAGGGGGTTAGTAGATGGGTATGAGGTCAGGATTCACGAATGGCAGTGATGTGACCATGAGCATTTTGTTTATCGGTTGAATTTTTAAATCTTAGGCAGCCGGCTGCGGAAAGATAAATTAGTGATGATTTAGAAAGTTTTTTAATCGAACGCGTGCCAACCGAGCATAAGTGCTATGAGCTGGACTTATCAGTATATTTTCACTGTTTCTACAATTCAGATAACGCGAGCAAATTTCAAATCTCTTCGCAGCACACAATACACGACAAAAATGCGAAACAAAAGGCACACACAAAAAAAATCACTTTTCACTCCGAATATTTTTACGACCACGCGCTCCCTTTGTCAATTATCCATACAACGTTTTTTGCAATTCCGAAAAACACCCTTTGGACAGAATTATAGTTTAAGAGCGAGTCCACGAGCAAAGCATACCCATCTCGCATCGACCTCTCCAATCTGCCTGAAATTTTCAGGGGTTGTTTGTACATATAAAACTAGCATCTGGTCAAAATATGAGCACTCTAGGTCAACGGGAAGTGGGGCAAATCGGGACACAAAGTTTGAAGGTTAAAAAATGTAAAAAAACTTAAAAAGGCTATAACTTAGGCAAAATTCAATTTAATTTCAAAATTCAAAATGCATCTTGAAGGGCTTCAAAAATGCAACAAAATGCAAGGTAGAGCATCCCAATTGGTTAATTCTAAAGGGAGTTATTGACATTTTAGTGAAAAAATAGCATAATTTTCAAACTGAAATAAAAAAGTGTTCCATCCAGATATCAACTCGAATCGACCTGCAGCTTGTAGGGGACATCTGGGACTACCATCTGAGACTGAGACCGCTTTGGGTAAGGCAGTTTAACATATCAAATAGACACTTTTACTTTTAGTGAATTTTTTGGTAGTAAATTTTTGCTCGGAGGACCCCTTAGATCCCATTTTATGGTGATAATTTTATCATAATCGTGTTCCTGAGACAATTTCACATTAGAAACATGCATAAGAATGTTTGTATTCATCCATTTTAGCCCTTTAAAAAATGAAAGTTAAAAAAAACTTTGATTCACATTTATTGAAAATCAGGTTCGTTTCCAAGGATACTAGATGACACCAGAAAAAAGCAGCTTCTTAATTTTTTTTATCTTTCATTTTTTAAAGGGTTAAAATGGATGATAATATACATTTTTATGTATGTTTCTATTGTGAAATTGTCTCAGGAACACGAATATGATAAAATTATCACCATAAAATGGGATCTAAGAGGTCCTCCGAGCAAAAATTTACTACCAAAAAATTAACTAAAAGTAAAAGTGTCTATTTGATATGTTAAACTGTCTTACCCAAAGCGGTCTCAGTCTCAGATGGTAGTCCCAGATGTCCCCTACAAGCTGCAGGTCGATTCGAGTTGATATCTGGATGGAACACTTTTTTATTTCAGTTTGAAAATTATGCTATTTTTTCACTAAAATGCCAATAACTCCCTTTAGAATTAACCAATTGGGATGCTCTACCCTGCATTTTGTTGCATTTTTGAAGCCCTTCAAGATGCATTTTGAATTTTGAAATTTAATTGAATTTTGCCAAAGTTATAGTCTTTTAAAGATTTTTTACGTTTTTGAACCTTTAAACTTTGTGTCCCGATTTGCCCCACTTCCCGTTGACCTAGAGTGCTCATATTTTGACCAGATGCTAGTTTTATATGTACAAACAACCCCTGAAAATTTCAGGCAGATTGGTGAGGTCCAAACGACGTCCCATACAAAGGGGTATGCCCTGTTCGTGGACTCGCTCTTAAATGTCCATGCATTGAGTCAATGAATCGTACAAATAAAAAAAAAAATTTGAAAAGTATAACTTTTCCTAACAAGTGCTAAACTTTTCAGCATTTGTTTTGAAATGGGTTACTATTCGATTCTGTTATTTTTGGTACAGAAAAGTAGGCTGTTTCGTCGTTCAAGAATGACAGGAAAAGTAAGTAGTTTCACGACGGAATTGCAAAAAAAGATATACATAATAATGTTGGTCTTAGAACACCAAAAAATTGCTGCTCCATGGAAATCAAGCATGTTGTAATATATTAAATATTTATGTTAATTTATGAGCAAAATTCAACTTGACAGATTGCTTTAAAAAAATCAAAAAAGTGAAACATATGTTATTAAATAGTACAACAGTTGTATTCCTTAAATTTTGAGAGAACCATTTTGGAGATTTCAATGAACTATCAAACAGTTAAAGATTTAATTTAAAAAATTATGCCTTAAATTTGGAAAGACTTTCCTAGTTAGTTAGTTAGGCTAGTTTAACAATCGATTGTTTAATTGATGATCGAGCTCAAAAAGGATTTTTCAACTAATCGTTTGATGAAACCTTTTTGTCAGCTCACCTAAGTTCGGATTTATTTAAATGTAGAATTAATTAAAAAAATAATAGCAAAACTATGATTGGATCTTCTTTACTAAATTCCTAGATTGAACAGTACTTTTTTCTCAACCCTCTCCGATTTCAATGAAAATTTGTTAATTTGTTACCGTTACGACATCAGCAATCCATTTTGCTAACCATCGCTTATGGTTGCAAATAGGAGTAGGGTTTATTGCTATAAATTAACGATTTAACTTGTTAGTAGGGCTTTAAGAATTAGGGGTGTTTGTGTTGTTTTGTTTAAAATGATTTGTCATTCGTTAAAATTAAAAGATTAATTCACAAACATATTACAACAGAGCACAGTTTAGGGAAAAAGATCAAATAAAGCACACGTTACTCGCGAACCGAAGGGAACCATATTTGTAAAAACACTATAACAGCACACACGTTGGGGGGGTATACATCGTGACCCAAAAAGGGAGATTGCCAGTTGGATTAAGGGCATGCATGGGAGAAGGAAAAAGGGAATAAAAGAGGTTTCGTGGCGAGAGCGAGCCAACAATTGATCTTGGGTTCACTGATTAGGCCTTTTCCACACCAACTACTGATCGAACCACATCGTCATCCCGTCATCAAGTGATCAAGTGCAAATCTATACCTACTGCGTTGTGAGAAGTGGAAAAGTTGCTTCCACTGGAGAAAGCAATTGTATCAGGTATAATTAACAAACTATAAACCCCAAGTGTGATCCCCCAAATTCCTGGCCAGCTCGCTAACCTCTCCCTTCTACGTGCACGGTTGGTCCCTCAGGGCCCGTAATTACCAATTTGAGTCCACGATAGCACGTTCGTTGGACCAAAAGCCCACGCGGTCAAGCACCTTGCCCAGAAGGGCAGACCGGACTCTAGAAGCTGCGCGAACAGCGCCGTCGTCGGATAGCCTCGTCCCGCCGCTGGCAGGACGACCGACGCATCCCAAGCTGTTGGTGGATCGCTTGCCTAGGGAAACCGCATGTACCTCGGCGACAAAGGCGATCACCCACGAGGTCCAGGTAGCAGCTCGACGACCGGCGATTGGCGACAGCACGTACGCCGCCGGTGACACCCAACAACGCCAGTTTCGGCCCCACCGTAGCCGAAAGACCGCCACGAGTTCCAGCAAGCGGCCTCGAGAAGGCCAAGTTCAGCCGACGACGAAGCGCACGTGGCATCGTGCACCGTGCACCACAACTCCAGCACCAGGCCATCCAGATCGCCGAGAACGGCCGACTTCGCACCGCACGTGGCCTCCCACCGGCCAACCGCAGAAGCCGCCATCTTCAAGAAGCCTCCAGCATGCCCCCCGCAACACACACACACGCCCACAGTGAGTAAAATAAAAACCGTCTAAAAGTGATTATTACAGGGTTTGTCCTTTTGATTATCCGAGCCGCCTTGCAAATTAGAGCTCCTTGCTTTGAAAACCACGCCAGTCGCGCAAAAGAGGCCCCGAGCCCACCCCTGTCCGGTCGTGGCTCTAAGACCAACCGGCAGGGGCGTCTTAAGGGCCTCCTGGCCCAGAGGGTACGTTGTCCCGAAGTAATAAATTTGTTATGCTAGGGCTATAAAATCCATTTTATATAGTTTTGTCTAGTGACACTCGAGAATAAAATTTGAAATGTGTGCAAGCTGTTTAAATATTTTTGAATTTACAATTTAAATATGGCTGTACCTCCAAATCGATACATAGTATCAAAAAGAAGCCAAAAAGAAACTTGCAGGAAATGTCACGAGTTTTCTATAACAATACACTTAAATACAAAAAAACATTCGATTTAATGAGATTTTTTGGATTTAAAGTTCAAAAGTCAAATTTGAAGCTGATCCAACTGTTTTCTTTATACTTTTTTTTTGTGAGGAAATAATCTCACAAAAACCCTTATTTTTAGAAAGTGTGCTAAACGTCAACATTTGTTTTGGAATTTGATAGAATATTTTTGCAATAAATTTATGTGTTCTGTGTAAGAAAACTTGCGAAAATGTTACGGTCTTTTTTTCACTTTTTTCACATTCCGCTTTCGACGTTTTGTCTATTCCACCTCTTGGCATTCGACCTTTTGTCTATTTGATTTTGTACGTGATTTGATCTCTTGTCGCATTTCATCCAACTAACTAAAAATCAAATCTTTCAATCAAAAATAGTTTTCAACACAATTTCAATTTAGTAAAATTAGAGATTTGTTTACTAATTGTATCAAAAAGCAAAGGCAAAGAATGTGCCTAAATGAAATTGTATGTTATTTAAAACGTTTCTTGCTCAATGTTTCACTGATTTTTTGACTTACAGGCTAAGTTTTGATGAATAAAATATGTATTATCGATATACAGCAATTCCATATGAAAAAAGCCTAAACCGAAAAAAAAAGTTCTCTGATCGGGCTCAACATTTTTCTTGGAATTCCTTAGCCAAAATAATTAGACCCGTATTTCTTTGTTTGGCTGCTAGGGTGACCTACATCGTGCTAGAGTGGTTCAAAAAATAGCAATTTTCGTCATTTTTCGCAAAAACGACTTTTTCAAAAAATCATATCTCCGATTTTAGCTATCTTGGAAGCAAAAGGAATGTGGTTTGTTTGGCTATTAGGGGAAAACAGTAAGAATAGAGCGTTCAATTTCCCGGGGTTACAAAATTCCCGGGAAACGGGAAATTTTCAACTAATTTCCCGGGAAATCCCAAGAATTCCCGAGAAATTTGAAATTTAACGAAAAATATTCTAATCCTGTTTCTGATTAATCTTTTGCAACGAAATTGTATAGAACAGCAACTTTAATGGTCAAAATGAGTGTGAGGATCAATTAATGGCTTGACTGCTTGTAAAAAATCATGCAACTTTGAGAAAATATATAAACTTTCTAATTTTTAAATCTTTCAAATCGTCCCAAATGAAAGAAAATATCATTAGTACTTTTGTTGAGAAGGATTTTTTTTTAAATCAAAGTGTTTGGACAGTGAAAATCTATGCTCCACAACCATAAAATTGCTTTTAAATTTGTCTCAGTGGCCATAAAGTTAAAATTAAAAAAAAAAAACAAAAAAATCAACTTGTGAATAAATAAATAATCATTGAATTTACCTTAAAAATCTAATTTCTAGCGCTTTTTAACTTGAAACACTATTTTTTAACTTGAAGATTTGATACGAAGATGTTTTTTAGTGGTTTTTCATGGTTTTTTGATATCATTTTAGCTTTATGGTATTCAGCCTAATAAATCAATTAGATTAAAATAATTTTGAGTATTTAAAAGTGGTTGAAATTCAACGATATTTTTTCATATATAACCCTCTTACGCCCTTGGTAGCTCACGTGCTTCATAAATTTATAACTTCAATCTGTAATTTCTCGAATACTTAGAAACAAATTCTTCTCACACAAACCTTTTTTAAAAATTTAATTATATCAGTTCAATTTCCATCCAACATGTTCAAGGTAAAAAAAGTCAAACAAATCTCAATGTTGATCTTGGCCGGAAGATGTAAATATCTTATTTTCAAATGATATTACAAAAAAAAAAATACATTATAAAAGGTTGTCAAAAATAAAATAGTTTGTATTCATTCCATAACAGCGTAAGTTTTGTTGTCCAACATATAAGCAAACAATATTCCTAGTGGTGAATGCTTCAGAAATAAATATTATCTGAATTAAACCTTGACATGAAATTTACAGACAAGCTGATTAGTCAATATGAACAGTAGATGGAAATAAATAAAATCAAATCAGGTTCTCCAATTATTATTTTTTGTATAATTTCAAAACATTGGTGCCAAAAAGGTAGGAAAATGTATACTTCTGCTTGTATTTCGGGAATTCCCGGGAAATTTACAAATTTCCCGGGAAACGGGAAATATTTTTTTCCGGGAAATCCCGGGAATTTCCGGGAATTTTTTTCCGGGACGGGAAATTGGACGCTCTAAATAAGAAGTTTAAAAAATCTAGCCTAAAATTAAAAAAATCGTTTGAAAACTTAAAATGGCGTTTTGACAATGTCTGGACCAAAGAGCCTATGTCTGAAAATATTTTTATCGGATTCCTCGGAAAATTTCACAAAACATTTAGAAAAATTGGCAATGTAGAACCGTACGTTTTCGAGATATGAGTTTTTGAAAATAAAAAAAAACTGAGTTTTTCGACGCGCAAAAACAGGAAAATGACAAAATCGGCAAAAAACAACTTTTTCACTAAAACTGCGATAACTTCAAAATTTCAGCAATGAAATTTATCATTTAATTTATCTACTTAGATGTTAAATACTAGGGTGGGTACGTTTTTCAAAAAGTTCTCGGATCAAGTTTTAGTATGGTTCCCCTTGTAGGGCATGCCCATAGGGACTTTCATGCCAAATATCAGCTCATTTGGTTGTAAACTGGCTGCGCGCATCAGGGTTAAAGTTTACATGGGAATTACTATGGGAAATTGGAACTTTTTGTTCAAACGCTCCTACAGGTCTGGGAAAATCACGCGCCAACTTCTGGTATGGTCAGGCCTATGGGGAATGGTCTGGAGAACACTTTTTCCGAAGAGAGCATATGGATTCGTTGTCCCTAGACCTGGCGCATCGGCAAACAATCCGATGTCTCCGGAATCAACGGTTTTCCCTCAAAAAGCATCAAATTTTCCTTAGCATGCTATGAAAGCTTGATGAACACCGCGACGCCATACGTCAGGCAGCTATCACGTGGGTGAGCAACGGCTGGAATATTAAATTGCAAACCTTCTTTTAACTAGAAAATGATCATTTCGAGTAATCCTGATATTATTTAGACGAATTCAGAATCTTTGCTTAGCAAATTTGTATTTTTTTGCAAATATTTCAACCACGTGGTAGTTACCTGACGTATGGCGTCGCGGTGTTCATCAAGCTTTCATAGCATGCTAAGGAAAATTTGATGGTTTTTGAGGGAAAACCGTTGATTCCGGAGACATCGGATTGTTTGCCGATGCGCCAGGTCTAGGGACAACGAATCCATATGCTCTCTTCGGAAAAAGTGTTCTCCAGACCATTCCCCATAGGCCTGACCATACCAGAAGTTGGCGCGTGATTTTCCCAGACCTGTAGGAGCGTTTGAACAAAAAGTTCCAATTTCCCATAGTAATTCCCATGTAAACTTTAACCCTGATGCGCGCAGCCAGTTTACAACCAAATGAGCTAATATTTGGCATGAAAGTCCCTATGGGCATGCCCTACAAGGGGAACCATACTAAAACTTGATCCGAGAACTTTTTGAAAAACGTACCCACCCTATTAAATACCATCATCAGGCGTGAAATTAAATCATACAAAAATGCAAATAATTTGTATGACCCAATTTCACCCTTCATGACGGTAAATAAAGTTAGACGATTATTTTGAAAGAATTTTAAAATATTTCAACATAAGATAACCACTTTCGTTTTACTGTTAATTTAAGCTTGCTTAAAATTACGAGCATTATTATATCACCATTATCGCACACAATGTTCAAGAGCGGGGCTCTTTTCTTTTGTTCGGCAAAAGCTTTCGCAAACGACGCCGAAGATGACAGGTGATAACCGCCGCGGTGGTGTGGGGTCTGCCGGAACCGGAATATGGTTTATGTGCTGTCACACTCATACTCATAAAAAGAGTATCGCGTAAAACGTACCGACACAACAATGAGAAGATCGGGGAACTGAGACGATACACTGATGGCGCATAATGTTAGGTTAGGTCAAGGCATTTGAAGTTATAAGGTTGAACAAAATTTGGTTACCATCACCACAAATGTTCACCGTGTTCCAAGCTGTGTTCTATAAAAAGTAAAGGAAAAAACTCTTCCAACCTTTCAGTTGAGGACCTGTGGCAAAGGTGTGCAATGATAGGTTCAGGAATTTCAGCTTGCTTGAATGGGAAGAAAAAGGACAATGAATTTCGCTTTTTATGAATCAACGAAACACAACAGAATCATAACGAGGTGCGTTCATTCCATGAAAACTTAATCGTGTTTGTTGAGTAAATACGGAGTTGAGCAATCCAATTTATCCTGCAAAATTTCTGCTCTCCTGGCACTTCCAGTTGAAGTCCTTCTTCATCTTTGTCTTTAGAAGCTTTAATTCCAGCAATCGATTCCGGAAATGGCATTTTCCCGAGGAGGAATGTTATTTCACTCAAAACGATAATCCCGCTTCGATCGTAAAATGAACCATTTTATGTGGTTGGAGGTAACGGTTGTCGTTTCGAGACTGCTCGAACGGAGCAGATATTGAACGGCGAAGCAGATGCAACAGCATCACCGGCATCAGGCTAGAGACGACTGGTAGTAAAACTATTGTACTGCCTTGCCCGAAATGGAATCTTTCTTTCATTTAAATTGTAAGCATGGAATAGTTAAATATAAAGACAATTATATTATTCCTATTCAGATACACAATCTAAACGAACTCGAGATCATTCAGGACTGACCCCGAGCTCCGATCTTACTCCTAGTTTTATATCAATCTATTATTCGCCTCGATTAATTTCATTGTCTTCTCTCTCTTTCTTTTTGCTGTGAGCTTTTCGCCCTCAAGTTTTTCGTTAATTTTTGTATCACCTCCTAGAGGTCTCTACTTGATTTTTTTTGTTTTCCTTCTCCCACGGTTTTTATTTCTAACTGGCATTCCTTCACGTTTTATTATTATTATTTTATTCCATTTTTCTCACCTTCCACATCTGAACTAATCAGATATGGAAGGATGTCCCTCTCGTTATGTTTGTTTTCCTTCGTGATCCCTATTTCCTATGGCCATAAATATTTGTGGCCTCAAGTGCCCTAGGTGGCTTCTCTTTTGTTTAATAACGAATTTTTATTTTTGTTACGTGGGAGAAAGGTACATCGGTTAAAATTCTAAGAACACCAAATACCATTCTTCTGTTCTCAACTGAAGTTGTGAACAATAAATGTAATTTGTGTCTTCCTGGGATTTCAATGTAACTCTTTTTTCACCGTCATAAAAACAATGATAAATGTGAGGGTCGCTACATACCCCCACACTTATCAGCTAGATGTTCGTCTAGAAGAGATGATCATCTACTGTAAGCAAAGAGCTGGTCCTAAGATTCTGTATTGCCTAATCATGTCTGTAGATATTTTTTTTTTTCTAACTATTGATGTGTTTGGAACCATAGCCTCCGTTGTTTCTGCAATGTTGTTGTCCTCTCTTTCGTCTTGATTATTGTATTTTCGCCAATAGTGTAATGAATTGGGTTTCGAATTTCAATCCATTAATTAGATTCCAGTGCATATTGCTCAACTTAATCCAGTTGTTAACCAATCCTTATTGCCATTCCTGTTTATCTCAGATAATTCCATGTTTATAGAGTACCATAATGTTGCGTTTGACAGGACCTTCCGTCTATCTGTCGATTTGTCACTACTGTCTCCTCTTGCCATTATATTTTTCCATTTTGTGTGTTGCGGGTGAAAAATACGTTCTTCCTTGGTTAGATTATCACCATTCCTCCTGTAATATGGATTGCGATTGTCTTCCTTCCTTCTCGTGGTGGATAATATTTGCGTGAGTGTTTCCTTATTGCGATCCAAATGGTACTTTGTTACGTTTGATTATTCTGAGTTTTGCTACTTCGCTTCTCGTTTTTCTGTCCATGTTTGTCGTGAGCTTTATACACCTTGGTCTAATTAATTTCTCTCCATTCTTGACTCAAAACATAATAGATTGCGAAAATTTGTTGATGGGCATCCTCGTTGTTCTCCGATGTATGCATGGTTTATGGTTGCTTTGTGGTTCGTAAATTTTTTTGTGTAGTGGGTGTTATAATTTGTGTGGGCGTGTAAACATTTATGTTTTTTAAGCTTTTCTATAAGAATGTGTTACAATTGTTTTTCTAAAATTCCAAAATATTTTCCTAACGTTCTCCTAACTTATTTCGGGGCGAATTTATGTGTGTTAACATCTAAATATATGTTTATGGTACAAAGATCTCCGATGTATGCGTTACTTGCCGTTTGTTGGTGGATGATCCTCGCATCTAAAAATTGTGTAGCCTCCAGTCGTCTTTTAATCATTGGTTTGTTCCAGACCCGTTTTTTTTGTGTGTGTGTGTTTTTTTTTTCTCGCTTATCTAAAAAAATAAGAAATGTGATTATCTAATTTTACGGTGGATGGCTTACTGATTTCGCTTGCGGAATCCTCTTCCCCTCTCTTTTTCCAGGCTTTTCTTAGGTGTGTAGATTTGGCTAAATAAAAAAAATAAAAATAAAACTTTGTTTTGCGATTATTATTGATTCATTGTACGATTGTACGTAATATGTTACTTTCTCACACACACAATCATTCTGAGGCGTCCCTCAACAAACATCCTGGTTGCAAACATTTCCACATTCAGTCTCTGTTTTTTTTTTCTACTGCTGTTTATTGGAGTCTTAAAACTATAAATTTGTTTGGAATGTAAAGGTTAACTACTTCTACTGGATATCCATAATAAAGTAAGGTTGTGTCTCTAGTACAATTACACCTGAAATCGTCGTTTGTAATGTTCTTGTCTTTCGTCTACCTATGCATAGGCGATCCCTTTTTTGTTTAGGATCCTTGTTTCAGTCTTGTTTTCCCATCGTTGTCATAACGTTGCATTTTCAGTCTTATTTTGTACTCTAATGATGACGGTGTACGTGTATGGTTGTTGTTCTATAATAGCGGGCGCTGTTTCTTTTGGAATATACAATCTTTTTTTCGCTGCCAAAAACATAATTCATGAACCTGAACCTCATTATGTGTACCTTGCACCCAATGTCGTCGATGAATCAGTACCAGATATGTGGGATTTTCAAAATTCTGCCAATGATCAAAATTCTGAAGAAGATATTGGCCTTTGTTTAAATTTATATAAAAGTCAGAAAACTCCATGCAATGTGTTGTATCTTATAATGCGAAATTCCATATATTATCACATTTATATATAAAAAATAGTTAATTGCACAGGTTTCTTTTATACCCATTGAAATAATATAATGATCTTAATATATCAAGTCAATTTTCCCGGTACAGTACGGTGTCCATAATTGTTCAATAAGCTAATTCTTTTGATTTTTTTTTTAATTTTAGAGAACATAATAAACAAATAATATATATTGTGATCTATTAGTCGTTAAATTTCCGTAATCTATTGTTATGAATTTTTTCAAGTTTATTGCCGTTTTTTATAACTGTAGTTTGCTCACTAGGCAAATCTACTACTTCGTATGGTCCTCGCCATAAGCTTTGGAGTTTCTTGCCAACTCCTGTAGGAATGGTTTCTACTAACACCATTTCACCATACCATGGCTGCCATTCGTGAGCCGTTTTATCGTACAACTCTTTCCGTTTTTGTTTTGAGGAAATAACATTATCAATTGCTTTATCATGTATATTTCTAAAATTTGATTTCATTTCCGTGACATAATCGTCGTAATTTAATTCTTTATCTGTAACGTTATAAACAGAATTCGGAATTCTGGCTTGTCTGCCATAAAGAAGTTCGAATGGTGAATATCCCGTAGATGAGTTCACTGTCGTATTGTATTGAAATGTAAAAAATGGTAGTAATGTGTCCCATGTTTGTGGGTTTCCTGAAATGTAATTTCGTAAAAATATTTTCAATTCTCTGTTAGACCTTTCTACTAAATTTGCTTGTGGATGATAGGCGCTTGTATTTATTTTCTTAATTTTCAAAATTCTGCACGTGTGTTTTAACAAATTGGACATAAAATTTGCACCTTGATCCGTAACAACCTCTAGTGGTGCTCCAAATCTACAGATAAAATTTTCCACAAATGCTCTTGCAACAGTTGCACTTTCTTGATCTGGCAACGGTGCGACTACTAGATATCTTGTTAAGTCGTCTTGGATGACTAATCCGTAACGATTATTATCTTCGGATAGAGTTAGTATGACAATATCCATATATACTTTTTGAAATGGTTCAACTGATGTTGTGGTTATTTTCATGGGTATTTTATGTTTCGGCCAAATTTTGTTCTTTTGGCACAATTCGCATTGCTTTACATAATTTTCGATATCTCTACGCATGTTGTCCCACATGAAAAGTGGACTTATGCGTTGAAGCATTCTTTTTCCTCCGACATGACCTGGAGGTCGTTATGAAATTCTTTTAGAACTGTTTCTCTATCTTCTGCTTTAACAAACATTCTGTCTTCATTTGATGCATATAATGTAAAAATTTTCTCAAATTTACCTGCAATAAATCTAATAATATTGACATCAGGAAGTTGTTGTAAATTTCTAAAAGAAATAATTTGAATGTGTTTAGCTGATTTGGCAAATTCAGGGCATTTAACCATACTTTCTAATATACCATCGAATAACTCTTCTCTATTAGTAATCGAACGTTTTGATCCATTTAGAATAAAACCCCATAATTTATTATCTGGAAAACTAAAAATTCTCCCATTTAAATTGTCCTTCATTCCATGTGGTAGATCCACCAACTCACTCAGTTCCTTGAATGCTGTTTTGCTATTGATTATGACAAAATTAGCATCTGTATTATTTTCATTAATCATTGTTTTAGTAAATTTAAGTAGACTGAAATCAATTTCCTCTTTGTTTTGAGCATCGAAAAAATCATCCAATGTAAACTTTTTCCATGAATCATCATCTATTTGATCCACAATATCTATTGCTTGTAGAGAATCAATAGTTATGTCTAAATCGTCATTATTATCTAAAATATCATCAATATGATTATTTGTGTTATCGTTTATATTTTGTTGCGATGAAGATTGATTAATTGTAATTTGATTTGAATTATCAGCTATATTTGAATTTTGTTTTGTTTGTTGTCTGGTAACGATGGCAATTACATTATTGTTTGAATTTTCCGAAACCTTTTCAATGTTCACCTCTGAATTTTCTTCATGCTTAATACGAGAAAGAAAATCAGCAACAATATTTTCTTTACCTTGTTTATATCGGATATCACATCCAATATCTTGAATTTTTAATCTTAATTTGGAAAGAGTCGGTGAGGTTTCTTTTAATCTCCAAATTGCAATCAACGGTCTATGATCAGTATAAACAATAAACTGTTGATTAAAAATATAATGTTTAAAATATTCAACTGCCCACACTATAGCGAGTAATTCTTTTTCAATAACGTGGTACCTTCTTTCCGTAACACTTAATGCTCTACTTGCATATGCGATTGGATTATCATTTGTTTTAGCATTTGATAATACTGCTCCAATAGCATAATCACTAGCATCTGTAGTAATTACAAACATATCGTTATAATTTGGGCGTACTAAAATTGGTTCTGAAATCAAACAGTGTTTTAACTCATGAAAAGCTCTTTCACAATCCTCTGTCCATTCGAATTTCACATCTTTTTTCAGTAAGTTATTTAAATGTTTGCGTTTATCCGCCATATTTTGAATAAATTTTCCATAAAAATTAATTGTTCCTAGAAATGAACGAACATCCTTCACGGTTTGAGGACGTTTTAAATTTTTTATTGTTTTGATGTTGTCATCTGTAGGCTTAATACCGTGTTTATTAATTGTATGGCCCAGGTAATTAATTTCTGTCTTTAAAATGGTACATTTTGATGTTTCTACTTTTAAATTATTTTGGTATAACGCGTCTAAAATTTTGAGCAAGTTGTCGTTATGTTCTTCAATAGTTTTTCCAAATACGATTATATCATCCAAATAAACAAAAGCTTTTATTGGCTGAATTGAATATAAAATAACATTCATTAATTTTTGAAATGTTGCCGGGCTGTTTCTAAGACCCATAGGCATTCTTAAAAATTCATAATGTCCCTTTGAAGTTGAAAATGCAGTTTTAGCTGCATCTTTAGAGTTTATAGGTATCTGATAAAAACCCGACTTTAAATCTATTGACGAAAAATATTGTGCATCACCAATGTTATCTAATATTTCATTAATTAATGGAATTGGGAAAACAAAAGGTTTCGTTATCATGTTTAATGGTCTAAAATCTACAACAATTCTATATTTTTGTTTGCCGTCAGCTCCAACCTTTTTAGGAATACATAAAACAGGAGCATTCCACGGACTTTTACTAGGTTTAATAATACCCAGCTTTAGCATTTCATCAATTTGCTCATCAATGTGTACTTTTGTAGCTTCAGGCATTCTATATTGCCTCTTATTAATGGGAATATTCGTTGTGGTTTCTATTTCATGAATTGCTGCATCTGTAAAAGTCAATTCATCTCCTTCAATAAAAAATAATTTGTTAAATTTTTCAATCATAGAGACAATTTTCTCAAAATTAATTTGATTTAAATGTTCTAGATTTACTATATCAATTATTTTCTGAATTCTTTCCCTACCTTCAATGCTCTTCAAATTTTTAAATTCCATAACATCGCCGTCTTTGTCAATGTCTAAATTTAATTCTGCTGGCATGCAAGGCTGATCATCATATGAAATATTTTGTTCATTTTTATTGTCTATATTTGTCTGGTAATTAAGTTTATCAGAATTATCTTTATGATTATGTTGCGCCATTGCAATGTTATTTGGAACTTCACTTAAACGAATTTCGTTTTTATCTGATTTTTTTGAATTTAGTAAATTATCTGTTTCGGCCAATTCTGACCTCTGATTGAAATTTGTATCAACCCTAAAATTTAACTTGGGTTTTTGTAAAACTATATATTTGAAACCTCTATCGATGAAAAGAGTATGTTTCTTGAGAAATTCTGCCCCAATAATACCTGGGACAAGTAAATGTTCCAAAACATAAAACTTAGTTCTGAAAATTGTTTTTCCAATTAATAAATCAATGATTACCGAACCCATTGTTTCGGTATTATTATTTCCGAGACCAGTTAAAATTATTTTATCTTTAAAATTATAATTAATATAGCCAATTTTGTGTAACACATTTTTTTGTATTACATTTACACTAGCTCCTGTATCTAGTAAATAATGTACATAATAATATGGTTTTTGTCTTGATGAAATTTTTAGTCTAAATTGGAGAAAAGGAGTAAATATAATATCCATTATTTCATGTGGAGGGTTATAAAATACCCTCTCTTTTTCCAAATTATTATTAGTCGTAATTATATTCCGTCCCTTATAAAATTGGTGAGCTCGGAAATTAGAGCGTCTATTAAATTTGCTTCCATAATGTCGGGTGTTTCGGACGCCAAAATTTTCGAAAACCCCAAAATTTAGTTTTTTCGTTGCTGATAATGTGTGGTTGGGTTATCAGAATATCTATTTTGCTCAGGGTTGTTTCCTCTATTAGTATTAAAATATTGATTTTGCGGACCGTTAAAACGATTCGAATTATTTGAATAATTTTGATTAAAATTATGGTGATTTTGTTGTTGATTTTGAGGATAATTATATCTTGGTGCATAATTTGTTGTTCTACTACTTCCATCTAAATTGGGGTTTGTAGAATTATTAAATCTGTTAGATTGGTAATTCCTTGTTCTATTGGAATTATCAATATAGTTATTCCTATTTTGAGTGTTTTGAAAATTAAAATTTCGATTTTGATTCCAACGATTATTTTGTTGGGAACCAGAATTGTCAGATAACGCCAATGATTGAAGACGTTTCTGTAAGTCTTCGTATTTCTCCTTTTTTTCACTCTTTTCTTCTAGAAGTTTCAAAAGCTCTCTGAAGCTTTTGTCCGAATTATTATCCGCAACATCTCTTATGTTTTGGTTCTTCAACCCACCTATGAAATGGAAAATAAGACTTTCCATTACATAATTATTTACTGGAAACTCTAGAAGTTCCAAATTGTTTAAAATTTGAATCGTTCTATCTTTATAGGATTTAAAGGACTCATCCTTTTTCTGAGAGAGAATTTCGATCTCTTTCAAAATATCCGCATACTTGGTTTTGTTGGAAAATTCTTCAATTAGAAGTTTTTCTATTTGGCTCCAGTTTAAATTAGCCAAATTATTAATAAAAGGTATACTTTTTCCTTTTAGTTTTAATTTAATAATATTAATTAAAGGTGATTGATCCATTCCTTTTGGAATGTAACTTGCGAAAAATTTAATTTGGTCAATGAACGGAATAAGTTCTTCTGAATTACCAAAAAATTCCGGAATGCATTTAAATGCAGCCTCCATTGGGAATTCATAATCAATTTTCAATTTTCTAATTTTACTTTTCCCTGCACTTACAATTTTTAGTGAATCTTTATTAAATTTAAGATTGTTAATATCTTCGTATTCTTCGTCAGAAGGATTGGGATCTGGATCTGATTCTTTAAGTTTGCTTAAGAAATCTTTACAAGCAGCTTGCAAAGCGTTCAAGTCTTCTTTGAGACCATTACAAATTTTGTTGTATTCTTGAGGTGAAATTTCATCTCTCAAAGAAATTAATATCTTTTTATATTCAGAGACTTTGTCATCAATCTCATTTGTTTTCTGAACAACTTCCTCTTTACTTTTAGGAATATTCGTTCTTAAAAAGCTGATTTCAAGTGAAAAAAATTCGTCTAATTCTCTCAAGGTTTCCATTTTTAAATTATGGAAGGAGGAAAAAAAATTTAATGAAGGAAAACTGAAAAATTGTTTTCAAATTACACTTATAACTCACAGAAAAAAAATATAAAAAAGTCTAATTACTTACCAAAGCAATTTCATTGATGATCTTCTTCTTGGCACCATATATATATATTTTTTTGACTTTTCTTGGCACTAACGGATTTTCTTCTATTTTCTTGGCACTGTATTATTATTTTTAATTTTCAAACGTTTTTCTAGGCACTGTATCAAAAAAAATAATTTCCAAACGTTTTCTTGGCACTGTATTAATTTTTTTTTCTCAAAACACTGATTTTACACTAGTCAGAAAAGGCGTCCTGTTTTTTTCTTTTTCCGCTTGTCACCACTTGTATCGCCTTGCCCGAAATGGAATCTTTCTTTCATTTAAATTGTAAGCATGGAATAGTTAAATATAAAGACAATTATATTATTCCTATTCAGATACACAATCTAAACGAACTCGAGATCATTCAGGACTGACCCCGAGCTCCGATCTTACTCCTAGTTTTATATCAATCTATTATTCGCCTCGATTAATTTCATTGTCTTCTCTCTCTTTCTTTTTGCTGTGAGCTTTTCGCCCTCAAGTTTTTCGTTAATTTTTGTATCACCTCCTAGAGGTCTCTACTTGATTTTTTTTGTTTTCCTTCTCCCACGGTTTTTATTTCTAACTGGCATTCCTTCACGTTTTATTATTATTATTTTATTCCATTTTTCTCACCTTCCACATCTGAACTAATCAGATATGGAAGGATGTCCCTCTCGTTATGTTTGTTTTCCTTCGTGATCCCTATTTCCTATGGCCATAAATATTTGTGGCCTCAAGTGCCCTAGGTGGCTTCTCTTTTGTTTAATAACGAATTTTTATTTTTGTTACGTGGGAGAAAGGTACATCGGTTAAAATTCTAAGAACACCAAATACCATTCTTCTGTTCTCAACTGAAGTTGTGAACAATAAATGTAATTTGTGTTTTCCTGGGATTTCAATGTAACTCTTTTTTCACCGTCATAAAAACAATGATAAATGTGAGGGTCGCTACACTATGATCAGTTTTGTCATGGTTTAACGCGCGCGCACACAGCTCGATTTGATGGGAAAATAATAAAACTTTCATTATTTCCGGCTTTATAGTCGGTGCTAAATGTACCTGATGAAAATTGCTATTTGAAATAGTTGAACTTTTAAATTTAAATTACATATAAACATCTTTAATCAAATAGACAAGTTGATCAAATTATATCAATAAAATCGTTTCAATGATTACTACAAAGTACGCATTCATTGCTAATCCTGTTTGGTCCAATAATCGACAGCTGTTTCCTCATTTTCCCGTGCTGTTACACTGCATCGTCGTTCAGCATCAGCACGAAAAAAAAACGTCCTTCGACTCGGTAATATCCATAAAATCGTTTCCAATCAATATCTGTCGGTCGTATAATTTTTTATATCGTATTGATTAGAAATAAACCCCCCGGGCTTCGATTGACACTGAGTTTCCCATTTTGTCTGTGATCAAGATTAGTATGTAAGCTAGATTTTGATTTTTTTGCCTGATATTTATCCTTTCTCGTTTTTTTTTAATTTAAACTTAAATAAATGATCAAATTTGTTTCTTCCAGCTTATTACACGGGGAAAAAAGAATTCCCAAAATCGTGAAAATGAGAACCTCGAAAAATGTTATAAATCCCATGGTGAGATTTTGGAAAACGTACCATAAAATTTGAACACTTTGCTCGTGGTTCCCATTTTCGTTAACGATTTGGGGAACTCTTTGTAGTTTCTGTGCTTCCAGCATTTCAAAATTTAGTGATGCGTTGAGTTTTACGAATGTTTGTTGGAAATTGGTAAAAAATCTGTGGGTATTTGTGGGAATTTTAGGTAGTTTGTGTATGAACTCGTGAGGAATTGGTGACAATTTGTTGGAACGTCAGGGAGAGTGTTTTTTGGATTTGTGTATTTGTTAAAAATCTGAGCTTTTTTGCGAAATTTCAGGTTTTTGTTAAAATTTCGGTGAATTAGTTGAATTTCAATTTTGTGTATAAATATTTGGCATTATGATATTTGTGCGCATTTGAGAGAATTAGTTGGAATTCGTTGGAAATGTGCGATAGTTTCAATGAATTGGTGGCAAATTACAAGTATTTTTTGGGAACCTGCTGGATTATTTGAGAACCTTGTGGATTTTTTGGGTTTGTACATTCCTGGGAATTTGTGAGAACCTGTGATTCTTTTGGAAATTGTTTGGTATTTGTGAGAATTCATGAGAATTTTCTGGAATTTGAGCGTAAATTTGTGGTTTAGAATTGTTGGGAATTTGTGAGAAATGTGTAGTGAAATCCTTCGGGATAACCCGAATTTCGAAAGATTTTTTCCAAAAAAAAACCCTAAAAAACGTTAAGAGCTCGTGATCTGCGATTTATTGTAAAATTGTAAGTTATAGAAAGAATGATAATTTGTTCATAAACATTGTAAAATGACTTCAAATTGCCCCGAATTTCACTTTAAATCCTAGCTAGGATTCCCACCAGTAATGTTCTGTATTCTTATTAATCTAGGAAATTGCATTTTTTTATTGTCAATTAAAACAATCTAGTTTATCTCTCTTCGTTTTAGTCATTTTAGTAAAATAAAATTAGCAAGTGTTCAAAATTCCTCACTTTTGGGCTTAATTTTTGTAGTAAAAGTGATTTAGCCATTCCCTGTTTTACTATGATAAGTTGGAAAATCTTAAATCTATTTAACATTTTTGTCTCTTATGCTAAATAAGCCAGAATAGTTTTCAAATAAATATTTTCTTATTCGTGTGAAAATAGTTCAAAAGAAACATTTATGATTTTGTAGATTTGCATTAGTCAAATTTGAATTATTTTCTCTAATATAGTTCCTTCCCAAGAAACATTTTTAAACCAACCAGCCATCACCTAGTTTTATTAAGGTTTTATGGTAGCATCTTGGTTACTTATAAGTTTTATGTTGGTCTTTCACAGCAACCATTCAGCATGAGCTGATTCAAAGGTTCTAAGAAGGTTTTATGCTCCAGACATAAAACCTGATGGCAGCAAAAGCCAAATGGCTTTCAAAAAGATTTTATGACAGTTTTAAGAGAGTCTTGAAACCCCGATGGCAATGTCATGACTAATGGTTTTATCTCATGCTTCTTTAAAACCAAGGGTGTTGTAGCTGTCAATTGCCATTAGGCATGCAAAAAGCTTACTTAAAACCATAAGCTCCTAAAAAGCATTTAACGCGGCCAAATAGCATTGCATAAATATGGCGCTAAACGGGTGGTTTGATTGATTGTGATTGAGCGCCATCTTGGTAGAAAAAGTGGAAAAAGCAATAAATTTGGTTATCATTTGATGAATACACACATTTATGCTGATTTTCTGACATGGGTCTCTACCAACTCACACGAAATCGGGAAAAGTTGCCCCGACTCCTCTTCAATTTGCGTGAAACTTTGTCCTAAGGGGTAACTTTTGTCCCTGATCACGAATCTGAGGTCCGTTTTTTGATATCTCGTGACGAGGGGCGGTACGACCCCTTCCATTTTTGAACATGCGAAAAAAGAGGTGTTTTTCAATAATTTGCAGCCTGAAACGGTGATGAGATAGAAATTTGGTGTTAAACGGACTTTTATGTAAAATTAGACGCCCAATTTGATGGCGTGCTCAGAATTCCGAAAAAAACGTATTTTTCATCGAAAAAAACACTTAAAAAAGTTTTAAAAATTCTCCCATTTTCCGTTACTTGACTGACAAAAAATTTGGAACATGTCATTTTATGGGAAATTTAATGTACTTTTCGAATCTACATTGACCCAGAAGGGTCATTTTTTCATTTAGAACACAATTTTTCATTTTAAAATTTCGTGTTTTTTCTAACTTTGCGGGGTTATTTTTTAGGGTGTAACAATGTTCTTCAAAGTTATAGAGCAGACAATTACAACAATTTTAATATATATAGACATAAGGGTTTTTCTTATAAACATCATCTTATAAGTTTGGACTTTTGCAGGTCTTGAACCTGGCGATGTTCTCGGAGAAAATGCTACACAGTTCAGCAGAACTGTAGGGCACCACTTGGCTCTGACAGCTCCGAGAGAGTAGACGTGTGTGACGTGCGCGCTAAAGGCATCGTGCCTCTAGTTGTTTGACGGATGGAGGTGGAAGAGACCTCCGAGACGGATGATTTTCAACTCATCCCCGGAAATCGGAAGCGGAAGAAGACCCCTGAGATCACCGGAGCTGTCGTCGGAGAAGGAAAAGTGGAGCAGAATGTGCTCAATAACAACAAGTTCAGGCCGCTAGTGGAAAACGAAAACAACAACAATAATGCCAGCCCAGCAGGAGGAGGTGACTCCCCGGCGGTTTCACCACCCGGCCAGTCGGCAGGTAAACAAAAGCAACCACCTTTGGTGGTGAAGAGCACCACGGATTTTTACAAGCTCGTGGTAATAGTGGAAAGTTGTAAATTTGGTTTCAACCCGATTTACAAACTAACTCGATTTGGAACCAAGGTGACCTGCGTCTCTGTCAAAGATTTTGACAGTTGTAAGAGATCCTCAAGAGGAAGAAAGTGGAATTCTACACCCACGAACGGCGGAGCGAACGAAATCATCGGGTAGTTCTTCGTGGTTTGCCTGATGAACTGAAACCGGACGAGGTCAAGTACCTGCTGAAGAGGGATTTCAAGCTGGACGCGCTGGAGGTGCATGTCATCAAGCGGAAGGAAAAGTCCACCGTGGACGAAACTCCGTACATTGTGGCCTTCCCCAAGGGATACACCAATCTGAAAAAGCTCTCTGCAGTGAAAATTGTGGCAAGCACTATCATCCGGCCTACCGGAACAAGCGGCCGAACGTGACCCAGTGCAGGAACTGTTTGCAGCTGGGCCATGGGACCAGAAACTGCCACCTCAAGGGGAAGTGCAACAACTGTGGGGGTCCCCACAAGACGGACGAGTGCAAAGTCCAAGAAGCCGAGCCGAAACGGTGTGCCAACTGCTCTGGAGCCCGCGAAGCCACGAGCCGCAGCTGTCCTAAGCGTGCGGACTTCATCCGGTGGCGCCAGCAGGCGTCGAAACCGAAACCGAAGGCGGATAAGCAGAGTCCAGCAGTTCCGGCGTTTACTCCGGCGGAGTTCCCTCCGCTGCCGGGCGCAGTTCCGGACGGAAAATCGAAGGATCGCCCTCGCCACGCAGGAAAAAGCCATGGAAGCAGTGGCTCCCGAGACGGTGGAGCCACGAAGGAGGAAGCCGGGGAGGTGCTCTACAGTTCGGCTGAGCTGTGGGGCATTTTCTCCGAGTACATCGGCAGGTTCAAGACCTGCGAGACCCGCTTGGAACAAGTAACCCTCGTCAGTTACGTGATCTCCAAGTATGGAGTTTAAGGAGTTGTTTTTTTTGTTATATATAAGTTATTTAACGATCCTCGGTCCCAACCTGTGATTCATTTTTTCCGTGTCGAGTTAATTCACATTTTTTTTTTTGTGTAGGACTCAGAACATCTGCAATTAGAAGCGGCGTTGTTGTCCTAGTTTCTCGTGCACATTTGCGTTATCTACGCTTTTACACAGTTACATAGTTAATCACTCGGTCTAGTCACGCAATTTCTGCTCATCCGTCTTCCGTGTGCTCCGTTCTATGTTCACAGCCATGCTACACCATCACTTTCTGTACCTGCTACTAGAGAAAACATTAGTCTTATCACGTCGATCACATTCTAGTTGGTTTTCTGTTGAAATTGTAACCATTTTACGTTAAGCTTTTAGTTGGACTATAGGTTTGAAATGACTTTTTTAAATTTGAACAATTTTATGAGGAATAAAGTACATTATCTTTAAATAAAGAAATACTAACAAAAACAGTTTTGCCAGCAACACAATGCCTAAATAGTCCCGCGTACGCGACCTGGTTGCGGAAAATTGGGCCAACACGCGCCGCGCTGGCGTCGCCGGGGCATCGGTGACAAACGACGCCGTCCTCCCGGGATGGAAGCAGCCCTGTGAAAGAGGTTCCGCGAAAAGAGCAAGTGGAAAATTGTTGTTTTTCCACGCGCGTTCCACGTGGCGCCCGGAATTGGGAAAACATATACAAACATAAACACACAAACACAAACACACGCACACATACAAGCAACTGCATGAGGGACACGTTTGCGATTTTCCCGGGATTAGCTCAGATTTGGTGCCACGGGTTTGGCAATTCAGCTCATACACTCTGTATGGCTTCCGGCGCTGAATGATGTTGAGCACGGAGAATAGGATTTGTGAAGGTTTTTTTTCTAAGGTTTTTAAACGTTTTAAATGTTGAGTTTGTGCTTTTTCTGAGGCTCTATTCAAGCAACAATAGGACAAATTTCTGAACTGATTTAAAAAAAAGAGAAATATTTTAAGGCAGGGTTGCCAGATCTTAAATGTTATTGACTCACCGAAAAGTGCTTCCAAATTGCTGTCCAAACAAGCTCAGTAAGACGATTTCGTAATTTGTTTTCATGAAAGTTCTCGACATCTGGCTTGGAAAAGCTTCAACATATTCACTTAAGTGCAGATAACTTAAGTCAGGTTGCCAGATTTCCTTTCTGGATTTTTTTAGCAAAAAATCAGAATATAAAGTTTTGGCAAGCCGAAGATTTCCGTGCAAAAGCCCACTCATTTTCTCCCCGCAAATCGTGCTCAAAAGTGCAAACAACTGCCTTCCTCAATTTCACCACCATTACCGCACATAGACCACCACATTTCGACGGACACGTGTCGTTCCGGAATGCGGACTTTATACGCGTTGCGCGTGTGAACCAATTGAGATGAATCTGGTCCTCTACCCCTCCCTTGGGGGAGGGCAGTCGACCGCCGCCATAATGCGTGCCCAAAACCAACCTTTTTCCGCGGAGGTCACATTTTCGGTGGTTGCGGCAATTAAGGGTCGCGCGTCCAAATCTCCTGCGAAATCCGGCCAGCGCCGGGATTATGCTAATGGATATGATCCGGACGTTTTTTTCGGGATTTGTGGGGAAAGTGCGCGGAATGTTTTTGAAAAAAACCGCAGCTCTTGTTGGCCGTTTTTTTCACAATTTCAATGTATTTTTAAATTGGTCCCCTGACTTTGCGGTTCGGCGAGGATTTGCACGTGCCACAACTCCGGAAATGACAACGAAAGGCAGTTAAAACACACTCAGTTGTATGATTTGGCATTTTGAAAGAAATCGTCCATTGCTGTAGAATTTATTTATAATGGGTTTACATGCTTTTTGCCTCTCTTACTAAAGAAAGGTATAGGTTTTACTTTATGGCCGGACATCATTTTCATCTTCGTATATTTGACGATTCAGCATGGATTTTAATCGGAAAAATCGCTAAAAAATAACACTGCATCGATTTTCGACGCTCTATCGATTCATCTTGACAGAACTCGTCTATCTCCAACCCTCGAATTTTGAGAAAATAAATTCCGTGGAGATCGAGTGATGTTCGTGTGTGGTAAAATTTTGCCAAATTTTGTGTCGCGTCGTTCTCAGCTCCCCTGAATCCGATTTTGATTCTTCTGAATGCAGATGAAAGCTAGTGTGCTGAACCTGGGCGAGTTGCCGCTCAAATTTCGAAATATCAATCTGTTTTCAGATGTGATAAGACTTTCCAACGAGTTACACAGATTCCAAATGAAAATATGGTCAAATTTTGTCATTTTCATGTCTTTTATTTGTCTCAAAAATTTCTCTACAACCTCCCAAATTTTCATCGAGATTCATAATTTGGTTCTGGAGTTAGAGCCGTTTGATTAACCTACCATAGGAAAAAAAAAATAAATAAAAAAGGTAATAACCCACCTGCTGACCTTGGCGCGAGAATGCTGGCGCATAAATTTTGTGGATTGAGATATACTCGTTTGTAGTAGCTTGTCTACCGATGTTTCCTACAACATGTAAGATATCGTTGGTTTTCGGTTTCTTTTACCCTGTCCGTTTTTGCATAACTGTCCAATGTTTATGCAAAAACTTTTGTGACATAGGACATTCATCCGGCTACAATCAATTTGTTTCTCATGTGCTCCTTAAATCGCCTTAAAGTAGGCTTCATTTTTTCGTGATTTTGAAAGTTTATTTAACAGAGTTCAGTGACAACATTTCAAAAGGGCGAAACCCACAATCAACATTAAAAATTTTGCAATTTCGATCAATTCCTATTTCCACAAAAAACATGAAAACCATCAATTCTGTCAAAACGTAATAGAAAATAGCAATAATTTCATAATAGAGAGCAATTTGAAATAAATTAAGGTGTTTCAACTGTGATATTAGTTTTTAAGCCAAACATAGATCTAGGGGTTTTTTTCTAAAAATTTATTTTCCCTAAAAGAGCACTCAGCTAGCAGATCTCAGTTGAAAGGTTCTCCAAATCTCTGAATTGAAAATGTAACATCCTGGAACAGAACTGCTTAATTCTAATAAAAACACAAATTGAAAAAAAATTAAGGTGTTTTTGCTATTAAAAATTGAGAAAAAGAAATTACGTCTTTTTGAAGAGCGTACCTACATTTTCGCCCCACCGTATTCGCCACCCACCCAACCAAAACAACGGTATCGCCCGGTAGGTTACGTCAAAAAGTAGAAGTAAACAACCGATTCGGCCTTTTGTGTGTTTTTTTTAACTTTTCGGGCTTAAAAGGAAAAAAGTGGTTAAACAACTATTTTATCATTGTGAAACGTTACCGACAGTGATAATACAGTGATATTTGCAACCTCAGTGATAAAAAATGGGTCTAGAAAGCCTTCAGAAGGAGTCCGATTCAGCCCAAGAATCGTTGAGCAAGGATCACGGCTATGATACACAGTAAGTAGCAAGTTGGGTTGAGGATCTATATTGAAGTGACGTTCCTTGGGGTGTCCCCGCCGGAAGTGGGAGACATGGCAGCTGACGACTAGGCCAAGGCCACCCCGCGACACCATCCTGCCTTCTCAATCTTTGCATAGCTTCAATGGTTATGGAGGCGATGATTTTGTACGGTATTCCTCCTAAACCTCCCTACACTAACTTTTTGTCCTGCAACTGCTCGACCCAGAATCCCCGGATGTCCCAAGAACATGGACCTTCATGTCTAGATTGTGAAACCAGACCAGGAAACAAAACCAGGAAACCAGGAAACATACATTTTGATCCATTTTGAGGATTGCCAGGCTAAAATTCACTAAATTATAACGAAAATTGAGTATTTCTAAAAATACGTGGGATCCTGCAGAAAACACTACATTCGCCCCTCGTGATTGGGTGAAAACACAAGGGCGGAAACTCAATTTGGTTTGTTTTGATTGATGTTGTTGATTAGCCCTTTTGTTTTTTGCTTGTAAAACTACGTATTTTCGGAATTTTGAGATGTTGGAGGGTGTTTTAGAATCAGTTTTGTTCGCTTTACATGATTCTGACGAAAACCCAGTTTGTTTACATCTGTGGGTTTCGCCCTTTTGAAAAGTTGTTACTGAGTTCATTGGATTACATTACAAATAGCTTTCTCTCAATGTTACTGTAAGACTGTCTTACAGTACTGTCTTTTTGTAACCTTGGCTTTCTCTGACTCTCTCACTTTCGTAGAAGCTGGATGGCAAGCTTCCCTGCACCGTGTGGCATACGCGGTTCACTTGTATCTCGGTTTTGCTTTGCGCCTGCTTTGTTCGGTTTATGGGCTCGTACCGAAACTAGAAAACCAAAACCGCGGTTTGCGTTGTCACGTGGGAAGCTTGCTATGCTCGCGTTTGTCATAAACGCTTGTTGATTAAGAATTTGTACGATAAAAAATATTCTTTTGATGAAAACTGAGTTTTAAATTTCTTTTGAAAAACATATCATGTATAATACATTGTTTTCATCATAAGATGTTTTGTATCATTTCACTTTCTATTGTGCTGACGTTATTAATAAACAAATTTTTGAACATTGAAAAATAAATATTTTGAATCAAAGACTTTTTTTTAGCAATTTTCTGTTACTGTTCGTTCATTTCCACAAAGTATCTTAAAAAAATATTAACATTTCTTTGAATGCACTTATTAAGGCCACCGAGTGCATAGCTCCGAGTCCCAAGTCTATGGTAATTTAATTTATTGCCCAAATGAGTACAAATTAAACCACTCGGCCCGGATTGGATTTCGTTGATTAAATAAATTGATCAATTGGTGTCGGCCAATAATTCGGAATGAAGTTAATTTTGCATTTATCCGGGATTCGGCCCCCTCTCCGGAAAGGGATTAAATCGTAAATCAAGCTTTGCCACCACGTGTCGATTGTGACGGGGCTTTAAATCAGTTCGGGGTTTTGGTGGAGAGATAGAAATTCACTAGTTGCGCTTTCCGAGAAGTTGGTAGTTTGATCTGCTCGGGCAGTAATAATGGTGAACGTTACTAACTGTTAATTAATCTCGGGCGGTTTGTGCTTAAACTGAATTTGGACTTTGTAATTGAATATATTGGTTTGAACTGGCGAGTGTAGAACATGATGTTATTAATTTTCCCGGCGTTATTGGATGGTAATTACAGTGCAGAGCATGGTGGTTTGTGGTTGGGGAGCATTGATGACAGTATCAGCTAGTGGTGTCAAAAGGATTTCTATATTTTTTCATGCAAAACAAGTTTATTATTGCAGAATATTCAAAGTTTACTGTAGTTTATGTTTTTAAAAGTTTTTAAAAAAATATTTGTCATAAAATTGAACACCTCCAAAACGAAACTGTGTTCAACACAAATCATCAAGCACTAAATTAAATGGTCTGATAACGCCTTGGCATCACATAATCAAACCACATCCTATCCTATTATTAGTTCTGTTTCCTTGAAAACTAATTAGCACTTCGGTCGTCCTTCTCGGAAAATAATTTGCTGTAAACAGCTCACACATCCAACAATGACCGGCTGAAAAATGCCTCCAACTTGTGTGAGAGTGTCTTTTAAGCAATCACCATCATCGTCGATGTCATTTCACTCATCCTTCTCTTAAAGCTTTTCAACATTGTCGTGCTATCTTGTCGTACGTCGCTTTTTGACGATCCTAGAAAAACGCGTTTTAATGTTTGGTCTTGAATAAACAAAAATTTAGCTGGCCGTTCTGATTAAAAATGTTTACATTAGTCGAGCATGTACGTGTGTCAAACGGCTTCTGACTTAATTCCCGTTGGCAGTTGACGCACTTACAGCAATTTTCAAGGATTTTATTGAGTATCTCAGCATTGTGAGTTGCACAAAATGGCGTTCTTAACTTAGTATTAACTTTTCAATAGGGCGAATCTACAGATGGAAACAAACGATCTATCACACTTGATCTAGTGACAGTTCACGTTGAGTAAGAAAGGGATAGGCTGTTTGTTTACATCTACGAATTCGCCCTATTGAATAATTAATACGGAACTCACGTTGGTCCCAAAGCACGTGCGACAAGATAGCACAACAATGACGATTTGCTCTTTTCATTCATGTCCAAGCCAAAGAGAAAAAGAGCGGGAAGCGTCAAGAGTAAAATCCAGTAATCTTGAACCGGAAGAGGTTCACTTTATTGGAGTTGGCCCTGTCCTGGCATCCTTTGTTCTCTGCGTCAGATTGTGTTTACAAAGATGGACCACCCTTCCCTCCCTCCTAACACTCTTCCAGTTTTGATGCATAAATCAGTGCAAGCAACAATCAATTGGCTGGCGCTGGCAGCAAGCCCCCCCTTTGATAACAATAATAATCAAGTTTATCGAAGTGCACAAGATGGCTTTTATTCAATTTGCTGCTGGTGGGTGCATCTTCTCTGCTCTCTTTTGCAACGAGATGCTGCTGAAGATGGCTTATTGAGCTGAAAATTGCAGCAATCGGAAGCTTTAATCAACGGAAATTGATTGGCAGGTTTAACCCTCTACCAGCTATTTTTTTCTCTCTTCAGGAGTAACTTTAGTATTTGAGCAGTTCTGTAGAATTTCACCAAATTCTCAGGTCCAAATAAGCCATTTTGCATCATTGATTTCTCCATATAAGTCTCCATGTAAATGCAGAAATTTGATTTTTGACTATTTTTAAAGATTGAAATTCATCTGGAGGCGTAGTTTGGTTGAAGTGGAGGTAATTTGTTCAACCAAATAGCAGGAAATGTTATGACTTGTTATTAAAACACCCAGATTAGTTGTTATAAATAACTCATTCTGTTATCAAAAATTACATCAAGAAAATTCGTTACCTGAAAAAAATAGATCAATAAACATTGACTTAAAAAAAATAACAGAGGCCAGGCAAAATATCCAATATCGGCGAGTTCTCAATGTTCTAGCTATGTAAAATATTAGTTTATTCAACATGTCACATTTATCTAGCGAGGTTTACCGAGTTGGATAAATAAGAAGTTTTCAGCACTTGTTTCGCAAAGTATTAATTTTCGTTTCTTTAATTTTGAGTAGAGATAAGAAGGACTTTTCGTCAAGCGATAATGACAGGAAAAGTATTCAGTTTTACAATGGAATTGCGAAAAAAAATATTTCGTTATGCACACTTAAAATTTTTTCGAACAATATTGGTTTAGTATATCAATAATTAAAAACAATTTTAAATTTTCTTACTTTTAATAAATGTTTTGATACATTGACCACATTTTTTGGTCAAAATAATTGATTAATATTTTCCCATTTCAATCCTAAGTTTGAGGTTTTTTTTCATTACCGATGGTCATGATTTTCTGAAAACAAATTAGATAATTTAACACGAACTTCACTTTTTGCCTTCCTCACTGAGGTAAGGCTATAATTCTGCTCTAAAAATGAACTTTGTATAAAAACATCGTAGACCCACCTTCATGTATACATATCGACTCAGAATCGAAAACTGAACAAATGTCTGTGTGTATGTGTGTGTGTATGTGTGTGTGTATGTGTGTGTGTATGTGTGTGTGTATGTATGTATGTGACCAACAAACTAGCTCATGTTTCTCGGCACTGGCTGAACCGATTTGACCCGAACTTGTTGCATTCGACTTGGTTTAGGGTCCCATAGATCGAGTTTTATACAGATTGAAGTTTCAATAAGTAGTTCAAAAGTTATGTATAAAAATGTGTTTTCACATATATCCGGATCTCACTTAAATGTATGTAAACTATGTCCGGGTCCATCATCCGACCCGTCGTTAGTTAGGTTATCAAAAGACCTTTCCAACGAGCCTAAAACATTGAAGATCTGGCAACCCTGTCTCGAGATATGGCCACTTAAGTGATATTGATGTACTTTTTTGAAGCCGGATCTCACTTAAATGTATGTAAACTATGTCCGGATCCACCATTCGACCCATTGTTGGTTAGGTTATCAAAAGACCTTTCCAACGAGTCCAAAATATTGCAGATCTGGCAACCCTGTCTCGAGATATGGCCACTTAAGTGATATTTATGTACTTTTTTGAAGCTGGATCTCACTTAAATGTATGTAAACTATGTTCGGATCCACCATCCGACCCATCGTTGGTTAAGTTATCAAAAGACCTTTCCAACGAGTCCAAAACATTGAAGATCTGGCAACCCTGTCTCGAGATATGGCCACTTAAGTGATATTTATGTACTTTTTTGAAGCCGGATCTCACTTAAATGTATGTAAACTATGTCCAGATCCACCATCCGACCCATTGTTGGTTAGGTTATCAAAAGATCTTTGCAACGAGTCCAAAACATTGAAGATCTGGCATCCCTGTCTCGAGATATGGCCACTTATGTGATATTGATGTACTTTTTTGAAGCCGGATCTCACTTAAATGTATGTAAACTATGTCCGGATCCACTATCCGACCCATCGTTGGTTAAGTTATCAAAAGACCTTTCCAAGGAGTTCAAAACATTGAAGATCTGGCAACCCTGTCTCGAGATATGGCCACTGAAGTGATATTGATGTACTTTTTGGAAGTCGGATCTCACTTAAATGTATGTAAACTATGTCCGGATCCACTATCCGACCCAACCTAACCAACGGGTTATCAAAAGACCTTTCCATCGAGTTCAAAACATAGAAGATCTGGCAACCCTGTCTCGATTTATGGCTCCACTTAAGTGATATTTATGTTCTTTTTTAATCAAGATCTAAAAAATAGATGAAATTTGTGTACAGCCATTGATGGTAATGAGTGAGGAAGGCTTCAACCACATAGGTGGATTAAGTTAGTTTTTTTTATTAAACTTACATTATTTTATTAAATTTTATTTCGATAGGCATAGCTGATATTTTTGCAGTTCATATTCATTTTGCCTTCCTCACTGAGGTAAGGCTATAATCCTGCTCTAAAAATTAACTTTGTATAAAAACGTCGTAGACCCACCTTCATGTATACATATCGACTCAGAATCGAAAACTGAACAAATGTCTGTGTGTATGTGTGTGTGTATGTATGTATGTGACCAACAAACTAGCTCACGTTTCTCGGCACTGGCTGAACCGATTTGACCCGAACCTGTTGCATTCGACTTGGTTTAGGGTCCCATAGATCGAGTTTTATACAGATTGAAGTTTCAATAAGTAGTTCAAAAGTTATGTATAAAAATGTGTTTTCACATATATCCGGATCTCACTTAAATGTATGTAAACTATGTCTTGGCCCATCATCTGACCAATCGTTGGTTAGGTTATCAAAAGACCTTTCCAACGAGTCCAAAACATTGAAGATCTGGCAACCCTGTCTCGAGGTATGGCCACTTAAGTGATATTTATGAACTTTTTTATTCCGGATCAGCCATTGTTGGTAATAAGTGAGGAAGGCTCCTACCACAAAGGTGGATTAAGTTAGTTTTCAATTTGTAAGGTGGCTAGTTTTATGCTGGGATAAATAACCTTAAATTCGCTTCTTAAAACTGTAGGGGAGAATGAGGAGACTTGATCCCATTTTTTGTATCACACATAACTCACTTAATTTATCACAAAGCTATAATTTTTTTTGCATGAATCGAAAGCTTAAAAACGCAACTTTGTTTGGCTGATAAGAGTATTTAATCAGATGAATACTTCGAGTCATGCTAAGCGTTTTAAAAGTATATTTTAAATAAGCATTTTCATGTTAGGGGTAACTTGATCCCCATTTCAACATTTTGAAGAAATCTTAAGCAAATTGTTTCATATTCACCAAGACTATTGATTTTCAATCAGTTACGGTAATTTCACATAAAGCCTGAATGTTTTTCTCAAAATATAATAAGTTTACTATGTAAAATATTCAAAAATTTAAAATATTCTTTTTAAGAACAAAATTGAGCTTGATTACGAAAGTGTTAACAAAATATTTGAAAAGTGATTCAAATTGCAGTAAGTCATTTACAACTATGCAAAAGGAAACCATATACGAAATACCAAACCAATTAATTAAGCTTGAGGCTGATTCTAGGGAATGCATGGATCAAGTCTCACTGATTGCATTTTTTTACAATTGGTTGTAAAAACAATATGCTGATAAATTAAACGTCAAATGCATCAGGATTTGTAGTTGATAAGTTTATCAAACAATTCATTTTTAAAAAGTATTTTTTTAAATAAATTTTATGTGTTTTCTATACATACCAAAGCAAAGAAAAAAGATCTCTTTGGGGCATTTTTAGAAGAATGTGAGTAACCCAATTCGATTTTTTTTAATTTTTTTTCTTTGTTTTCCACAATAAATTTGGGTACATTTCGCACAACTTTCTAGAACAAAGCAAATTTTTGTACCCACATGCTGACAAGATACAGTCTAGGGATCAAGTCTCCTTACTCTCCCCTATAGCAAGGTGGGATTTTATGAATATTTTAATGCAATTTTCTGAACGGCTCGATTTGAAATAAAAAACAAAATATTTGATTAAACAATGAAAAACTTGACTTGAAAAGACAGAAAAAATAAACATGGTCAGCAATTTAATCAAAATCTAAAAAAAAAGATTTTATTTTACTAAAGGTAGTTAATTTATAATGAATTTCTTCGGTATGACGCTCACAACACATAGTCAAATCAATGAAAACAATAAAATATGCTTGTAAATTGATTTTATAAAACATTGCAAAGGCTTGGAAACATATAAAATGATGGCAATAGCAGAAACAGTGATTAAATTGAAATTTTTAAAATTCTCATTTTTTTACTAATATGGCTTTATATTAGCACCGAAGTAACAAACCTAATTGTTTAAAAAAAACAAAAAAAAAATAAAAAAATATCACCTACATGATGATGGTTTTGGTTTTTGCTTTATTTTTTTCTAAATAGATTTTTGAGAGAAATTCGTAAAAAATCAGGTAGAAAAAATAATTTTTCCGACATTAACATGCTGCCAATGAAAAATGACGACTTCCTGAGTCATTTTGAATGCATAACATTATTGGTATGACTCCATAATATGAACGCATTTTTAAAGGTTTTAGAACAAAACATGTTATTTTTATGAAAGCAGATTATTTTTGAGTAAATCGCAAATTGCAAGAATGTGACTTTATTCAGTTTTTGGAAGGTTAGATACAAAAAAGGGTCAGCTAACTATCAAAAAACACAAGAGTTCAATAAAAGTTTCCTTCCGTCCCAATCCCTAGCAAATTACTAACCTATTTAACACTGCTGCGGTAAAGAAAACTTGTCCTAACCCAAATCCCAATTTTAATTTATTACTTTAATTAAGAACCCAACCCTTCCACCAACCAATCCTGCTGGCTTACCTGGTTGGTTGTTCTCCCCATGTCCCTTTTGTACCAAAGTTGGCCATCTAAAACAATTAATAATCCTGCAAAATGAACGGTCCCAAGGATGAACCCCGTCCTTCGAAAGTGAGTATTTAATCCTATAAATGGCCTTTGAGAAGGAGTTTTTTTTTGTTGTTGTTGCGTGAGCCCACATCAAGAAGCCTTTTTCCGTGTCCATATTGGAGGGGAGGAGTAAACGGACATCCTGAATAAATTATGAGAGCTTCACTGCGGCTCTATTAGGTGCGGGTTGAGAGCTTTTTTCCTGGAACAGGAATCATTATTGTGACCCCCGCCTGCAAGATTGTAAGTATTTGAGGGTGTGGATGGTGTCACGGATGGGGAGCCAAATCTGTGCTCGCCCTAACTTTGCAATAATAATCAAAGCTAAGTGGATGAGAGATTCCGGGAAAATCCTTCCAGCGAGCAGGTTTCCGAGAAGGAATCAAGTCGTTTTCTTGCAGTCGAATACGGGGAGAAAGGTGGGTTAATTTTATCAAATTAAATGACAAGTGACAAATGACAAACGCATTGCCATTTTTCATAGCAAAAGCCATAAGCCACAAAAAACAGAACCACGAAAATGAACATCCTCCCAAAAAAACATTGAACTTATCCATTTATCAGTTCATTTCAATTTCAATATCCATCCGGTTGATTGCCCGTTATTTTTTTTTATCGTTGAGAGGGATTGCATATAATCCTCTAAAGCACCGGAAACACATTCGCAAATCGAATGACCACCAACGTTGGCTGTTTCGCTTGATCGACCAATCAGCTGGTCCCGCGGACAGTAAATCGAATTTGGAAGGATAATATTTTTTTTTCTGTTGCCGGAGCCTAAAATGAACGTACAAAGCTGGGATGGAATCAACGATGGAAACACCGTGGTCACTTCAAAGTGTCCGGGACAAATGTTTTAGGAGTGACTATTGCGTAAAATGTAATATTAAATATATATTTTTAATTTCTTTTCAAAGATCAACTGCTTAAAAAAACATTAAAAAAATTGTTTACTGAGAAAAGTTTTTTTCAGAGATATTTAAACATTTTTTTAAGGGGCTTTCACATTTACATATATTTTATCGAACATTGTCAGTCCAATTTAAAATGTACAACAAGAGGAAAATGGTGCAAATCGTTGATTGCTGAGCGTCACAGTTGGACGAGTTCAGTGAATTTCGATGGTTGACTCAGAAAAAAACGTGTTTGAATTACAGACGGTTGGTGCACTTAGTTGAACATAACAGGCGGCTATTTTTTTTTAAATTTCAGCTGGGTTAGCTTTATTTTAGCTTTATATGATATTAAAAATTTACGGTACTAAGGCCGTTGCAAATAATTTTGAAAGTTTATGACGTAAAACAATATGTTTAAAATAATAATAATAACAACAATAATGTCAACCGAAAACAATTTAACATTCCAACGCCCAAGGCTCCAAAAAAGTTGGAACGGTAACTTCAACTCAATGGTTCTCAGGCATAACTCAACCAATCAAGATTATTCTTCTTTCCAGTGATTTGTTAGAATGTCTAGATGATCCTAAAACTTTGCAGAACTTAATTTGATCAAATCTGTAATTTTTGCAATCAAAAACATCGTTCCAACTTTTTTTTTCGCGTGTAAAAAAATCGCCAAAAATTTCGCGGAAGCAGTCGTTTTAAAAATAGTTGGAACGATGTTTTTGGTCGCAGAAATTACAGATTTGATCAAATCAAGTCCTGAAAAATTTTAGGATCATCTTGACATTCTTACAAATCAGTGGAAACAAGAATCGTCCCGATTGGTTGAGTTATGCCCGAGAACCAGCGAGTGAAGTTATCGTTCCACCTTTTTTGGGAAGCTTGGGCGTCCGTGTAAGTTGGACATGCGTTGGGCGTTCCACTGTTAAAATGCTCATTTTCTGCGTTGATATTTATACTCAGCACGTTTTTGGCTGTTCAAAACACTTTGAATTTTAATTTAATTTCGAATTTCAGCACAGCAAATATTTTTTGAATTTTTTTATGATGCTTAGATATTGATTGATATAATAATATGATATGATATGATTGCAAAATAACTGGACAGCTTTATTACAGACGGTGGTTGTAAATGCATTTGAAAATTTCATTTTCATTATGAAAAAATGGATTGTAATTTAAATTTTCAATTTTTATTATAAATTGTAATTGTAATTGTAATTGTAATTTTATTGAAACGATATCCTGTTAGTTTACACTGTATATCAGGGCAAGGAGGTAATCGGGATCTGAATTAAACTTTAGGAGCGAAAAATATAAAAAAATGCATTCTTAGACTTTAAAACTTGCTAATGAAAAAAAAAATAAAATCTCTTTTTTAATATAAGTACAACGCGCATTTTGTGTAGATTATCACTTTATTATAACTTTAGGTTTGAAATACTATTTTCATTTAAACAAAATACATTATTTTCGAAAACTATTCGAAAAATATTTCATAATTTGCAATTTCATTCTTCACTGTAATAAAATTGTTAGTTTAAAATAAAAGGGGCCATCCATAAACCACGCGGACACCTTGAGAAGGAAGAGGGTTTGATGATGGATAATAGACGATTGTTGTTGTAAGGAGCAATTCTCTGAGATTTCGGTCATTCGATTTTTTTTTTGTATTTTCTAATCTCGCTGAATGTTTTTGGTGCCTCCTGTATGCCCAAAGAAGCCATTTTGTATCATTAGTTGGTCCATATAATTTTCCATACAAACTTGGCAACTGTCCACACAAAAAATGCATGAAAAATCAAAAGTCTGAATCTTCTAAAGGAATCGATTTGAATGGATCGATTTTGTGTCTTCGGCAAAGTTTTAGGTATGGATAAGGACTACACTGAAAAAAATATGCACGGTAAATTTGATTTTTTTTTTCATTAAAACTTGATTTGCTAAAAAAACATTATTTTGTTTATTTTTGATATGTTTTGGGGGACACCAAATACCAACTTTTCAGAAATGTTCAGGTTGTGTAAAAAATCTTTGACCGAGTTTTGAATTTTTGAATCAATACTGATTATTTAAAAAAATAGAAATATTGGTCGCAAAAATTTTTCAACTTCATTCTTCGATGCAAAGTCGAATTTACAATCAAAAAGATAAAAAGTGAAAATTTGATAAAGCGTACCATTTTCAAGTTATAGCCATTTTTAGGAATATTTTTTTGAAAATAGCCGCAGTTATTCATTTTTTAAAATAAGTGCCTATTTTTGCCCACTTTAATTTTATTTTGAAAAGCTGAGAAAATTCTCTATATTTTCTTATTTTTAAACTTTGTTGATACGACCCTTAGTTGCTGAGATATTGCCATCCAAAGGTTTTAAAACATATAAATTGATGTTTTCCAAGTCTCACCCAAAAAACTCGCCATTTTATAATGTCGATATCTCAGCAAAAATTGTCTGATTTTCAATGTTAAAATAAAAAGCAGTCGTGAAATTTTCCGATCTTTTCGAAAACAATATTTCCAAAATTTATAAATCAGATCTAACATTTGAAAAGGGCGTTATAGTGAATGTTAATTGAATTGAATTTGTGCGACCAATATTACGTTTTTTTTTAAATTGGTATTGATTCAAAAAATCATCACTCGGTCAGAGATTTTTTGCCCATTCCGGAAATTTCTGAAAAGTTGGCATTTGATGATCCCTTAAACATATCAGATTTTTTCCTTCCTCACCTTACTGAGGAAAGGCTATAAAATCACTCGAAAAGCGAAATTCTTGATTTGACCTCCTAGACCCACCTTCACGTATACATATCGACTCAGAATCAAATTTTGAGCAAATGTCTGTGTGTGTGGTGGGATGTTGATCAAAAAATTTGCACTGAGTTATCTCGGCACTGGCTGACCAGATTTTAACCGTTTTGGTCTCATTCGATCCGTCTTGGGGTCCCATAAGTCGCTATTGAAAATGATAAAGTTTAGTTAAGTACTTCAAAAGTTATGCTAAAAAAACGATTTTAACAAAAGTCCGGAAGATTGTAAGAAACCTCGTCATGCTTTAAATTTAAGTTTTAGACTTAAAAATCAAAAAAATCTCATAAAAGTAGCGTGTATTTTTGTTTCAGTGTATCAATCGGATCTCACATATTTCGATGAAAACGTTGTCCGGATCTATCATGCGACTTGTCGTTGGGTAGGTAATCAAAAGACCTTTTCAACGAGTTCAGTAGACTGAAGATCTGACGACCTTATCAAAAGTTATAAGCACTTAAGTGTTATTTATGAACATTGTGGAGGCCGGATCTCAGATATTACCTAGCATTACACTCTTAATGTGAGGAAGGCACCAATCACCTAATGGTGGATTAAGTAACGTTTTTTTTTTAAATTGTGTTTTTTGCAGATCAAGTTTTATTGATGAAAAGTTTTTTTAAATGTCGTAGTTTATGCATGGACCCACTATTTGTGTTAAAAATACATTGGTTTTGAAAATATCCTTTTTGCAATTTCGTCGTGAAACTACTTACTTTTCCTGTCATTCTTGAACGACGAAATAGCCTACTTTTCTGTACCAAAAATAACAGAATCGAATAGCAACACTTTTCAAAATAAATGCTGAAAAGTTTTACTTTACAGCACTCAAATGGGTGGTGAAAATTTGAACTTTTCAGCACTTGTTTCGAAAAGTAACACTTTTCAACATTTTTTTATTTAAACGATTTATTGACAAAATACATGAAAATTTGACATATAATTTCACTCAGTGTGTGTTTTTTTGGAATAGCAAAAAAATGTTGTATGGAATTCGTTGCAAAACTTGATTTATTCAGCACACTTTGTATTTATCCAACTCGGTGAACCTCGTTGGATAAATGTACGACTCGTGCTGAAAAAATCCTCTTTTTGCAACTTGTTGCATAAACTACTATTTTATTTATTTTACAGTATGGTTATCAAACCACGATTTTTTAAAGATTTTTACTATGATTGTAGAAACTCAAAAATAAAATTTAATAATTCCTATACTACCGTTCAACACATAACTATGCAGTGGGTTCGCTCTGTTCGTCTTTATTCACACCAGTTTTTAAATTTTGAAAACATTGTGTTTATAAGATGAAAACCTCGAAAAATTGGTTTAAAATGGCCAAAATCGTATCTTTTCGTAAAGTTATGATATCTCGTTACGAAATAACGCTCTCGAGCATCTCGGAATATGTTCTGTGTGTCCGTTCACAGTACCTTTTTACTACCAGATCTTTATTCTTTCGTACGGCACTGCCTTACTGTAGCTGAAAGTTTCGCGAAAATCGATGAGGGTTGGGGCAAGTGCTGTGTGAGTTAATTGTTATTTAGAGAGCAACAAACGATTTCAAGTGTCACTTGAAAATTATGTATTATTCGTAAAATTAATTCCATTAAATAAGGCATTAGAATTATGACTTGAAATAAAGAACACCCGTTTTGGAAAAGATAATTTTTATAATCAACCCCAAACAACTAGCGAAAATTTGATTATATCATTGAATTATTCAAAATTGAATCATAAATATTCAATTCTTCAACAAATCCAAATTGTGTCAAAACAACCTACAGAAAAGTGTTCCAACAACTAGTGATAAATTTCACTACCATAACCAAAGGTCATAACATGGAACATTTTCAAACAATCAACTAAAACGAGCTATGAGCTACGAGAGGTTACGCATTGTCAGTGAGTCTAAAAGTAATCAACTACGAGAGCTAAAGAGTGCAAAAAAGAGAATAGTTTCATAACAGTGAAAGGGTTTTTTTTAAATGATTTGTTTTGATTTTTCTTCTAAGAAACGTTCAGAGCAAGTAAAATTTACCGTGGATTTCCACTTGGGATTTGTACTGTCCTGTTTCAGTTTCATTTTTTTGTTTTTGTTTATGGTCGTTTGAGGATTTTTTGTATCATTTTTTTTTCGTTTTGGTCGAAGGCAGAGATAAAAAGAGAGGCGAAAGACAAAAAAGAAACGATCGATACGATAAGAGGATAATAATGGAGAACAGGGAAAACGAACACACACACTCATATTTACGATTGGTGTGTTTAATTAAACGTCCGCAAACGGGGCGCAAAGTCTTTTGTGGTTTCTTCATTCAAGGGACTAATTCTATTTGAAATGGGGATAACGCTCTACTCTATGAGGGTGGGATTATGAGGGGGGATATATCTACAAAACTGAAAAAAAATGAATTAAAATCGATTTGTGGCCCTGCTACGAAGCTGGTGAAAATTTAATGGTCTTTTATAGATATAGGTACAGATTTTTAAATATCAGTTGTCAATTGGAGTCCTTGAGAAAATTATGACTTTTGGAAGAGACATTTGATTTGAAATGACTGCAAAAACTTGTATAACACAGGTAAAAGATTAGTCTAATAAAATGAACATGTATTAGGATGACAAAAATGACTGATATTTGATCCATGGATAAAAATACCAAAGACTAAGACTAAGAACTATCTCCATCAACGATCACGGATTCGTGTTCAGTGATCAACATATTCAAGAACAGATACTCAAATCTACCCGGGCAGACGGTAATAACAAAATTAATAATATTTCAATAACAAATCCTGTTAAAATAACAAAAAGTGTTATTATTTTATCCTGAAGTTCAACTTCAAGAAGAAAAAATAATAACAGTTTCTGATAAAATAACAAAATTTGGTATTGAAGTGATATTATATTGAAAATGTTTAATAACACATTAGCGTGTTATAGGAGGAAATGTTATACATTTCAAAAACTCTCCTAATAACATGATTTGTTATTCGTTCGGTATACTGACTTAGAAATAAAATTACCATAAATCGCACAAATGGAAAAGTTTCTAAGTGTCCATAACACAATCTGTTATTATTTTTTCTTTTGCTAACTATGTTTAGATCTTTGGGATAATTTTGACCAATTTCGTCAGGGTCATTATTTTGCCATGAAATGGGGTACTTAAGCTAAAATTATTCTAAAAAGTTGAAATTGTGGAAGTTGATTTTTTTAATTATTTGATATACCCCCTAAGGGACTTTGCTAAAATTGGCTAGAACTATGGGATAATTTTGACCAATTTCGTCGGGATCATTATTTTGGCCATGAAATGGGGTCCTTAAGCTAAAATTATTCTGAAAAGTTGAAATTTTGAAAGTTGATTTTTTTAATTATTTGATATACCCCCTAAAGGACTTTGTTTAAAATGGTTAGAACTATGGGATAATTTTGACCAATTTCGTCAGGGTCATTATTTTTGCCATGAAATGGGGTACTTAAGCTAAAATTATTCTAAAAAGTTGAAATTTTGAAAGTTGACTTTTTTAATTATTTGATATACCCCCTAAGGGACTTTGCTAAAATTGGCTAGAACTATGAGATAATTTTGACCAATTTCGTCGGGGTCATTATTTCGGCCTTGAAATGGGGTTCTTAAGCTAAAATTATTCTAAAAAGTTGAAATTTTGAAAGTTGATTTTTTTAATTATTTGATATACCCCCTAAGGGATTTGACCAATTTTATCGGGGTCATTTATTTCACCATGGGGTACTCAAGCTAAAATTAATCCGATAAAATCAACTTTTGAGAGTTTTTTTTTTGTTATATTCCCTAACGGAATTGATTTATTTATTGAGAATTTTTAAAGTGTGAATAACAAAAACTGTTATTATTTTCACAGAGCCAGGAAGTCGGAGCTGACGTTGAAGTTCGAGCTGGAGTGAGACCTTGGAGACTGCATTGGATTCATCTAATTTTCAGCAATTTTACTTGGAGTCGGAATCTGTGAAGTCGAGTATTTTTGGAGAGCTGAAGTCATCGTTGACGTCATATCCTGCATCCAGAGTCGGAGTTGTCTTCAAAGTATGGATTCAAAGTCGCTTGGAGGTACCCGACTCTGCAGCCCTGACGAGTACAGGGGAGTTATGGCAACTGCAGGTTTATTTGCAAATTACAAATAAACCATAACAATAACTTTTTTTGTTATGGAGACATACCAGTTCAATAACATTTTTTGTTATTATTCTGCTCCACCTCTCCGCACAAAATAACAAATCTTGTTATTCCTTCATGATTCCTTCTGTGTTAATCTTTGTCATTGATTTTTGTTATTTTAACAACTAATCCGATCATCCCAATAACATAGTTCGATCTTCTCACAATATCAAAAACTGACCTTCCCAAGTTATTTCCGTCTGCTCGGGTAATCCTAAAGTTTTTATTTTTTATTCAAATGCCGAATTTACTAGAACGCTTTCTTGAAGAATTTAACAGTCTTCCGTATCTTAAACTTGAGTAAATTCGCCGCCACTATGGTCGCGAAAAGTGGTCCCGACTCCTGCGGAAAGCATTCAGCCACAATCCGCGCCGCCAGCGCACACTTGTCACATCGGAACTCCTCCGTCAACCGATTGATACATTTCCGAGCACTTGCTTTGAACTCTTCTTCCGGAACGTCGTATCCACCACACTGAACGTACATCCGGTCCAGGTCGGGACCCCGTTCGTCGTCGTACAGTCCCTGCCGGATGATGACGCAACGCATCAGGCAACGGGACTGCTCGTTCAGCTGGAAGTTATACCGGACGTAGTCATCCAGCTCATCCGGCGACACCTGGAGGAACTCGATGCACTCCTGCAAGATCGAAGCGACCTCCAGCTTTGTCCGCGGAACAAGCTGTGCCGCTTGAACTATCTCTCCGTAGTTCTGGTAGAAACAGCGTCGCGAAACCGCAGCTCGTCTGCAAACGTCATCCTCGGCGATGTCTCGAGAACCATGCCGAATACAGGCCCATGTCCGAGCGACATTCTCGTGATCGTCGCAGCTTGGAGCAAAGTGTCGCCCGTACGGAACCCAAATGACTCCGGATGAGTCGTTCCAACTGCGTTGCACCAGCAGTTCACAGCGATCGACGCACGAGTTTGGTTGTACCAAGTACTGGTTGCACTCGTGACGAGCTCCGGTTGAACTCTTTAGAACAAAGTTGTGCGAAGCAGCGGCACCGTTCGACGCTGTTGACAAGCTCAGTAGGAATAGCCAAAACATCTTCCGAGTTCTTTGAGACCAGACAGTGGAAGTGCAACTGGCCTGCAGTCTAACGAAATCGTTGCTTAAGTTACTTCCACCAAGAATAAAGTTGTTATCATGGCAACTTCACGTAACTTAACGGTGTTTTTGCGAAACTTTTCAAAGCAGTTTGTACATATTGATAAACTTTGCGGCGAGCTGTTCATAGCATTACATAAGCCAATAGAAAACGGAACTGACAATCTTCTGTAAGTCTTTGACTTTTTTACACCAGAATAGTGGTAAAATTATACATTTTCAGAGGTAATATTACTCATTTTTTCTGACATAAAAGATGTACTCCTTCCCAGATGTAATATTACCACGATTTTTTTCTATGTATGATATTTTTTTTCCTATTATTGCTAGAGCAAAACTTATACATGTAAAAAAATGCAACTGCCCTTGTTTTGAAATGGTTTGCTTATAAATTTTGATACTTTTTTTTGCAATGCTTGGCAGGCTAATTTATTATAAGTCAATTTAAGTTAATTAACATTACTTGAACAAGATAAACTTCTTTAAAACTTCATCATCCCAATACGAGAATCGAACTCACGACCTCTGGATTGGAAACCCAGCACGCCGCTAGTCGAAACCCTTCCCCTACCGGTTAGCATTCCTAGTGAGTACATTTAACCCGTAACCTCACTGCCACGATAGCTCGGTAAACTTCAATTAGGGTCAACGTACTGAAAAATTAAAATTATGTTAAAAGATTAAAAAACAAGAGAAAAAGTTTCTCATTGTTTTATAAAAAGTTAAACATTTTGATTTTGTGCAATTAATTTTAACTGTAGGGAGAAATAAATCCAAAACATAATAAGATTTGACCTAACCAAGAAATTAAATAATTTACATAAAAACAAATATTCGTTTAAGGGGTTACATACATGAAGAAAATCTTATGATTTCATATTTTCTAATATTTATTAAATCCTTTAACAAGATGAATTCCAATCACTCCTGAAAGTTTCATGCAGATATGTCATGATTTAAGTGAGTAGAAGACGATTTAAGTTTACAGTTTTGCCATGAGCAAAGCGGACTGTCAAACTTTGTGAGCGTTTTTCTCAGAACACCGAGTTGATTTACGGGTGCCATGATATCTCAAGATTGGATGGATCAAATTGGCTGAAATTCGGGATGAAGACTCTCAAGACATATCCCGTGTGCATGACGAAGCCCAATTTTGAAATTTGGTTTTTTTAAAATTACAAAAATCCAAAACTGACGATTATTTATCTGAAAAACAGATAAATATTTTTATCTTTTTTTAAACAAATAAAAAAAAAGTTTGACATTTTTGCTGATTTACATGTATGTAACCCCTTAAGTAAGTTAAACAAAAAAATACCTTTTTAAAAATAACATGATGAAATAGCAAATATTTTCAGATAAAACTTGTGTTCTTGCTCTCGCGCTTATTTTTTTAATTGAGACACTCAACTTTTTGTTTTAAATATTTCAGGAAAAGCTTAAAGTGCCAGTAGCTTGATCCATTTTGCTAAAAGTTTCACGGCTCGTTCTGAATATTAAGTTTTTGATTCAGCTTGCAAATTTGAGCTAACTTCATGCAGGGGAACCCATCGGCCAAGATGTGTTGAGTTTTTAACTTTCTATGAAAATTGAGAAATAGTAGTTTATGCAACAAGTTGCAAAAAGAGGATTTTTTCAGCACGAGTCGTACATTTATCCAACGAGGTTCACCGAGTTGGATAAAAACGAAGAGTGCTGAAAAAATCAAGTTTTGCAACGAGTTCCATACAACATTTTTTGCAATTCCGAAAAACAACCGTTGAGTGAAATTTAAAGTCGAATTTTCATGTACTTTGTCAATAAATCGTTTAAATAAAAAAATGTTGAAAAGTGTTACTTTATAAAACAAGTGCTGAAAAGTTCAACTTTTCAGCACTCATTTCAGTGCTGAAAAGTAGAACTTTTCAGCATTTATTTTGAAAAGTGTTGCTATTCGATTCTGTTATTTTTGGTACAGAAAAGTAGGCTATTTCGTCGTTCAAGAATGACAGGAAAAGTAAGTAGTTTCACGACGGAATTGCAAAAACACATTTTTCGGGTATTCAATTTTCAATCAAAGTAGGAGAACAGCATCTAATTCCAGCGTGCCTCTAATATTGCCATATCAGCACTTTGAAATTCGATTACAGCTAATTAAAAGCGTTATAAACTGAGATCGAGTGTTAAATAACTCAATACGAAGTGGGCAAGCAAGTTTCTATCAAAAGTTGAGCAAAATTAGTTGTTTGAATAATGAAAATCAGCAAATTGGATGGAGTTAGAAGCGAGTGCTTAACCTGCCAAACATACGATAATTTCCCCTAAGCGTCTTTGGGGTCTAAACATAGCCCTGTTAAAACTGTCAACAAATTTGGTGCAGGTTTGGCCATTTTGTACAACAAAAGGGCACATTTTGCCTTCCTCACCTAAAAGTGGAATGCTATAAAATCACTCGAAAAATGAGCTCCTTAATTCGACCTCCTAGACCCACCTTCACGTATACATATCGACTCATTCGATCCGTCCCGAAATCTATAATGCAAACTACCGTTGGATAGGTTATCAAAAGAACTTGCCTAACTCATGATTCGAATTCCCGGACGCTTTGAAACTCGGGCATCTTGTTCTATCAATTATTTGGATATAAGTTCGCATTGTGAATGTCCAAACTGTGTTACGAACTGCGGTCTGAAGCACCGAGGAGGCAAAGCAGAAATTTATGGTTTTGATTTCGTTAAATTCTAGCAAATTTTAATATAAAATATCGATTGTTTTGATGTTAACAGTTTATTTGAGACCTAAAGAATGCCATTCACTAACATTTTAGTCCAAAATTGTGCAAATCAATAGCAAAATCGAGTGTCCGGAATTCGAAGCAGAAGCGTCCAAATTTCGAATCAGTCTTTATCAGTGTCCGGGATTCGAAGCACAACAATTCATTTTAATTTTCAAAATCTGATGAAAAATTGTTAGAAAAGACATATTTTGCATGAATTCTCTTAAAACTGACTGTTTATACTACATCCTGATGATATTTCTATATTTCCAACTTATTACATGATTTTTGCCAGCTTTATCAAAAATGATATGCTACTAAGCGTCCGGATTTCGAATCATGACGTTATAAGCTATTAAGATTGAAGATATAGAAACCCTATCAAAAGAAATGAGCAATGAATCATCATTTCATGATCATCATTCCACAATAGCCTGTCCCATTTTGAGGTCATGTCGAGGAATTTCAGGTGCTCACTTCTTAAATGATAGATTATGATGTTAGGAACAATGTTTTTTTAGACAAGAAAAAATAATAAAATACTTTCTCGTACCCCCTAGTCGACTTACTGAAAAAAGTCACTTTTTTGAACAAATTTTCTAAAATCGCTTGTAATCAATACAAAAACTGTTTCGATCAGGTGTGTATTATCTTCAAATGATAGGATTTTGTCGATAGATTAAGATGCACTATCAATATTGGACCAAAACTTAAGTTTTTGGACTCTCCAAGGCGGATTTATGTCGAAAAAATCGCAATTTTTCGAAACTTTTTTCAGAAATGCTCATTTAATTTAGGGTATCCTATTTTTCCCAGTAAAACTAATATATGCAGCTTGTAGGAAATTTCATGGCAAAAATTTTTCCCTCTGAGAAAATGCAATTTCGACACTCCAGAGCCAAGATATTTTAGTTTTAGTGAGAAAAAAAGTGCCAATTTTCAAAAAAATTCAGAATTTAAAAGCAAGGCCTACTAATTACACGATTTTGCTAGCATGTGTCGCAAAGGTCAGGGTATGCTTTCTTATAGTAATTTTGGCCGCTGAATCCGAATCTAAAATCAAATTTCGTGTAAACAGTGATGTTTTGGAGCTACACCCTTTTGCAATGTTATTTGTGAGCGAGTTGTGGCGCTATAACCACGGCAAATAGTGTCCAGGGCATTCGTGGAAATACAATGTCCCATCCCAGAGGGCCCCGGAGTACCAAACCTTCTTAGCATGGTGCTCCCAACGAATACAACCAAAAATCTCGGAGCGTATGGTGGTGTGTCCCCACGCTTCTTCCTCCCCTGTCGACCCTGTTAGACTGAAGTCCCGCGGTCGTGCGTTATCTACTCGAAATCGATCTTGTCCTGCCATTTTCGAGCGTTTGTCCTGCGTTTAATCGGCGTATAGAAAATTAGCAGGCGGTGATAAAATTTATGACAGATCATTACTTTTCACAAAGCAAAGTCTTCAAAATAAATTCTTAATTGCCAAATCCTTATAATTTTGTTGTAAAATGATATTAGTGCGAACAAACCAAATAAAAAAAATTCCCTGGACGGAATCCAGCAGCGGTGGATAAATTGCCCTCTCCGGAGAAACCATCATTTTGATCGGTGAGGATTCGGTCCTCCGAGCAACATGACAATGTTCCGGTGAAGACCATCAGGGATAAGCAGTTGTCGGTCCTTTGGGCGGTGCGGTGGAGGAAGAGGTAAATTCTTAATTCACTTGTTTTTTTTGTTTTTATATTTTCTTATATTACCTTTTCTCTTAGACAAGGACACAAACAAAACATGCAAGAGCTGCTTCTTTGGATCAAAATCGGCACACACTGAAGACAAAAATACATCAATCATCAATAAAGACAAATAAAAATTACTTTTTTGCAAAAAAAAAATAATACTTTTGATTGATTAAGCCCTAAATTCGAAACGTGAGCACCCGACAATGGCAGGACAACCTAAATAACAAAGTCGCCCGAAAACGGCCCGACAACGGCCCGTCAACATCGATTTTCTCAAACGTCGATTTCGACGATCGTCGGACAAATTGTTGCATATACGCACGAAAAGGGCCCGAATTCCGTCGGACAAACCGACGGAATTCGGGCCGTTTTGTCGAGCCGTCCGGCGGTTTTCGGGCCGTTGTCGGCCCGGTCCGTCTGTCAGGGGATTCAGCATTGTGTTGTTGTTCGAACATTCAGTGCTCAAACTCAACCCAATTACGAATCATCTCTGCGATACGGCTTTACGCAGTAGGCCTGGCCGCTTTAACGCTTGTGATGTTTCAATGCATTCTAATGCAATGGCGCACTACAAATGTTAATAAATGACAAGAAGAGTGCTAGGCGTCATCTAACCTAAGGCACTCTCCAGGATCCCTTCGAAAGATTGGCTGCGCTAGGGTCTGATTAGATTAGATTAGATACACCCTTTTGCAATGTTATTTGCGTATTTAAATCGTTTAAATCGCTGCATTTTAGGGGAAATTCTCGTATGTTTGGCAGGTTAGGCTCTCGCTCCTAACTCCATCCAATTAGCTGATTTTCACTATTTAAACAACTAATTTTGCAAAACTTTTGATAGAAACTTGCTTGCTCACTTCTTATTGACCTGTTTATCACTCGATTTCAGTTGAAAACGCTTTTCATTAGCTTTAATTGAATGTCAAAGTTCTGACCTGCCAACATTAGAGGCACGCTGGAATTAAATGCTGTTCCCCTAAATAGCTTGCAAGTTCAGTCATACTTTTTTCTCGGTTTTCGTACCACTTTGATTGTTATTTTACTCACAGAGCTTTTTAATGTTTTTTACGTTTTGATTATCTTAAGCAATTCGAAAAAATCGCATAATGTTATTTAGCGGGGGCTAAGGGACTATCCATAAACCACGTGGACACATTTTTGAAATCTCAGACCCCCCCCCCCAATTTCCATACGAAACAAATCTTATTGATATGGAGCGTGGACAATCGCTGAACCTCCCCTCCCCCTCCCCCCTTCAAAAGTGTCCACGTGGTTTATGAATGGTCCCTTACTAGTAGGCTTAGTGATTTTTTACGCTCAAAAATTGCAAATTTCACGGGGACCTCAATTTCAAAACACCGAATTTCACGCAAATTTCGCGGAACGTGAAAAATGTTAAAATTACTCTGAAAATCTTATGTTTAAATCACAGAAACTGCTTTTTATGCTTCATTATATATTATTTTAATGAACTAAAAACAATTTGAATAAATTTGAAACTGACACAAAAAAAAAATCTCCTAATTTTCAAAAAAGATTCCACCTGGTTTATGGATGGGCTCTTTCTATATTTTTACTGTTTTTTTTTAAATATTTGACTAATGAAGCTAAAAAGTTTTCGCGAATTTTCTTCATTTTACTGAATTTCATATCAAAGCAAGATTCAACAATCTTGTCCAGCCAAAATAAGTTCAACAATTTGATTTTTTTTCGACATTTAGCATATTAAAAATAATATTAAATTTTTTATTCAAAATGAAATTTTGAGCACTTGTTTTTACTATTCTTGCCTTTGTTAGTGCTTTACTTATAGAAATAATTGTTCCAAAATGGATTATGATGCAATACACAGCTGAAAGGAATTTCATAACTCTGTTATAAATTGCAAAAGAACTGATTGTATCTTGATTTTTCACCAATAAATCCGAATTGAATTGAAAAAAAAAAAAATTAAAATTAAAAAAAAAACAAAAAAGTAGTATTTTTTAAACTTTTACGGGAATTATCTACCCAAATAATCAAATATCGTTAAAATTAAACAGGACTCAGAAAAATCAGAAAAGTTTTAAAAAGTTGATTTCAACACTCAAAAAAATGAGTTCGCGTAAACGTGAACAGCGTTCATGCCACCGGGAACCATGAAGAAAACTGTTTAACTTTTATAGTGCATTGCACCATGAAAGTGAACAGTTTTCTTCCTGGTTCCCGTTGGCATGAACGCTGTTTACGATTACGCGAACTCATTTTTTTGAGTGAAAGAAAAAAAATGCCCTTTATTTTAATTTGAATAAAACAAAGCTTGATTATTTAAATTTTTTATGAAACTATACCTTTCAAATAAAATAGCAGTAAAATTTTTATTACAGCGAATGAAAATAATACTAAACTAACCTAAAGTGACCATCTCAATGTCCTTCCTCAATCTGATAAAAAGTGTTTTACTAACAGGCTATCGTTTCCAATAAATTACAAATTACTAGCCTTAGTTAGTTTATATAAAAAAATTTGAACAATTCTTCAAATGGTTCATATCAAGTATTTCAATTGTAAACTATTAAAATTTATTTAAATAGTCTGTATCGGTAAAATATTTATAATCCTGTTATTTTGAAAAAAAAAAAATTGAGAAAATTGATAAACTTCACGTTACCCCATTTTCGAAATCGTCTAAAAGAACTAACCCTATGTTAGTAATTTAACCAGTGTATTTCTACAGTATTTTATAAGATTTTTTTTATTCTCATTTGAGTTTGATAAATCATTTTGAGAAAATAGTTACAGTTTCACACAAACATAAAATTTCACGGGATTTCGCGGAAAAAAGCCAAATTTCACGGATTTCACGCTGTCTGCGAAATCGTGAAATTTCACTAACCCTACTTACTAGTATTAAGGATTGATTAATGAATAGAGAAAACTAAAAATTCTAAAGCATTTTTTGATGGATGTAACACATATTTTATTTGAAAAAATTGCTAAACACATTGTTAAAACATAATCAGAACGTAAACAAACATTAACCATAAAGAGTTCTGTGAGTAAAATAACAATCAAAGTGGTACGTATGACCGAACTTGCAAGCTATTTAAATTGCAGCGATTTAAACACGCAAATAACATTGCAAAGGGGTGTAGCTCCAAAACATCCCTGTTTACACGAAATTTGATTTTAGATTCGGATTCAGCGGCCAAAATTACTATAAGAAAGCATACCCTGACCTTTGCGACACATGCTAGCAAAATCGTGTAATTAGTAGGCCTTGCTTTTAAATTCTGATTTTTTTTGAAAATTGGCACTTTTTTTCTTACTAAAACTAAAATATCTTGGCTCTGGAGTGTCGAAATTACAGGGAAAAATGTTCGCCATAAAATTTCCTACAAGTTGCATGTATTGGTTTTACTGAGAAAAATAGGCTACCCTAAATTAAATGAGCATTTCTGAAAAAGGTTTCGAAAAATTGCGATTTTTTTGACATAAATCCGCCTGGAAGAATCCAAAAAATTAAGTTTTAGTCCAATATTGATAGTGCATCTTAATCTATGGACAAAAACCTATCGTTTGAAGATAATACACACCTGATCGAAACGGTTTTTGTATTGATTACAAGCGATTTTAGAAAATTTGTTCAAAAAAGTGACTTTTGTCAGTAAATCGACTAGGGGGTGCGAGAAAGTATTTTATTTTTTTTTCTTGTCTAAGAAAACATTGTTCCTAACATCATAATCTATCATTTAAGAAGTAAGCACCTGAAATTCCTCGACATGACCTAAAAATGGGACAGGCTATTCCACAATCATTATAAGGGGGAATGATGTTATATTGACTTAATGTATTCACTATGTGAATGTGAGGATGGCACCAACCACCAAAACATTTGTTTTTCAATTTTCATAGCAGGTCTAAAACATTTAACACCTAGGCCGATTGGTTCCCCTGCATGGCTTTAGCTCAAATTTTGGCAATTGGCCTATTTTTACGTGCAGAGTCGGACGCAAAATGTTCAGAACTACAGAAGGGCCAGTCATTAGAAAAAAATCGCAAGATGTCGTGGGCCAGAGTAAGAAGATTCTTAGATCTTGGCGAAAGTATCGTTTTGGCTCAATGTCACCCGCACTGGAATTTATATTTGGAAATCGATTTAATAATTCTTGAAAGTCAAATAATGTCAAAATCAAAATATAGATTCACCCAAACATGAATCAAAACGTTTAAATTGTGTCACTACGTCAGTTTCCGTCAGCAAGGTGTCCAATGGTTTGTTTGTCAAATGACGCACGCAGTGTAAAGCTAGTTTACAAAAACTGAACAAAAAAAAAAGCTTCAAAATATAAAAAAAAAAACCAGAGGCACAGTGGAATACGGTTACAAATGGGACAAAAAATCCAAACCAAAAAACCAGACGATACAAAAAAAATCACACACCAGGAAAAGTCTACTTGTAAAGTGGAACGTCGTCTATCTTTTTTTTCACGCTCAGGAAATAAAACAGAAATAAAAAAAAGCCCGACCAGAGCATGTAGTTCCACGGAACCAGCCAACGTACCTGCACGCTGTCGCACTCGTTCCACGTGTGCAGCCGAGGTTTGTACTTGTCCTTGTCGTTGGTGGAACTGCTCGAGCCACCACCTCCGCCGCCTCCCCCACCTGCGCCTCCACCCCCTCCGCCGGAACCCGTGGGGCCACTTCCGGCCGCGGACGCCTCCGTCGAGATCCACACCAGATTGCCCTTGGGCTGGCTAATCACGATGAAGGCATGTTTGCCCGCTGGGACGTCATGCTGGAAAGGGGGGGACGAAGAAGAAGAAGAAGAAGGATTAGCTTTGAATTCGCGTCACTAGGTGGTGCCACCTGCAACGCAGGGTGCAATTCGGTACACGTGGTGCCACGTGGTCTCCCTCGCTTGAAACACGGACGGACGGATTCCGTCGGAATGAATGATTCGAATGATGAAAGGCGAGGCGACAAATTATGGCGCGCCCCGTGCACTTGAGGGCCCTTTTGGGCGAAAGAGAAATGGTGGTGTGATTTGACGTTTGACATGGTGCTAATAGGCTGGGACAATGTAATTTGTTAGGCTTGAAGAAGGAGAAGTGCGTACTTGTTCGAGATTCTAGAATTTTTTTTTGCAATCATTGTAGTGGATTGGAAATGGAACATTGACAAAAATAAGAGCCAACATGAGTAGAAATTATTGAAAAGTCTTAGAATATTTAAGTTATCCTTATCGTCGCCAACCTAACTATTGCGAGCTTTATGCTCGATTAGACTACGGTCAACCAAGCTAAGCTTAACTAAGTCTTAGAATCTTTAAGTTATTTTTTGAAATATTTTCTTCTTGGATATATTTCAAAATAACCTTAAAATAATAATAAAAAAAAATCATGGATAAAATCAGGCAGCAAAAGAAATAAGTAAAAAACTAACTTAATCCACCTATGTGGTTGGAGCCTTCCTCACAACAATAACTGTACTCAAGATTCATCTATTTTTTAGATCCGGCTTCCAAAAAATACATCGATATCACTTAAGTGGCCATATCTCGAGACAGGGTTGCCAGATCTTCAATGTTTTGGACTCATTGGAAAAGTTTTTTGATAAGTTAACCAACAATAGGTAGGATGGTGGATCCGGACATAGTTTACATACATTTAAGTGAGATCCGGCTTCAAAAAAGTACATCAATATCACTTAAGTGGCCATATCTCGAGACAGGGTTGCCAGATCTTCAATGTTTTGGACTCATTGGAAAGGTCTTTTGATAACCTAACCAACAATGGGTCGGATGGTGGATCCGGACATAGTTCACATACATTTAAGTGAGATCCGACTTCAAAAAAATACATCAATATCACTTAAGGGGCCATATCTCGAGACAGGGTTGCCAGATCTTCAATGTTTTGGACTCATTGGAAAAGTTTTTTGATAAGTTAACCAACAATAGGTAGGATGGTGGATCCGGACATAGTTTACATACATTTAAGTGAGATCCGGCTTCAAAAAAATACATCAATATCACTTAAGGGGCCATATCTCGAGACAGGGTTGCCAGATCTTCAATAATTTAGACTCGTTGGAAAGGTCTTTTGATAATCTAACCAACGATGGGTCGGATGATGGACCCGGACATAGTTCACATACATTTAAGTGAGATCCGGCTTCAAAAAAGTATATCAATATCACTTAAGTGGCCATATCTCGAGACAGGGTTGCCAGATCTTCAATGTTTTGGACTCGTTGGAAAGGTCTTTTGATAACCTAACCAACGATGGGTCGGATGATGGACCCGGACATAGTTTACATACAGTTAAGCGAGATCCAAATATATGTGAAAACACGTTTTTATACATAACTTTTGAACTACTTATCGAAACTTCAATCTACATAAAACTCGATCTATGGGACCCTAAACCAAGTCGAATGCAACAAGTTCGGGTCAAATCGGTTCAGCCAGTGCCAAGAAACATGAGCTAGTTTGTTGGTCACATACATACATACACACACACATACACACAGACATTTGTTCAGTTTTCGATTCTGAGTCGATATGTATACATGAAGGTGGGTCTACGATGTTTTTATACGAAGTTCATTTTTAGAGCAGGATTATAGCCTTACCTCAGTGAGGAAGGCAAAATCATTTAAATTATATTTTCCAACATTTCTTATTTTTCTTGTTTTCCTAAAGTACCATGCTTCTCCATTGTAATGAATTTTCATTTTATTTGGCTGGAAACGCCTGGTGTTATTTTGTAATGATACAGTCGACTCTCTGGTTGTCAATATCCAAGGGACCGTCGAGGAAGAGAAGCATCAGTTTACAGAACGATGCAAAATGAAGACTCGATTGAAATTTGTTTTTTCTTGCTAACCAGCTATGGGAGCGAATCATGGCAACGTCCAGCAAACAAAAACAAAGAAATGTCAAACACCCTTCAAAGCTTCGTTTCTCAAAGAAAAATGTCTATGCAAGCCAGGAGAAAGTGAAATTGTTGACAACCGCATCCAAGGGACCGTCGAGTAAAAGATCCTTCAAGCAAGAGAAAATATCTAGGAATAAAGACAATCGAAGTATGCAGTTTGAAGGGACTGAAGAATTCATCGGTACATGGAGTAATATTGATATCGAGAAGATCGACAGCCAGAGAGCCGACTGTAATGAATAATGAACCAAGTTAATTTTTTTTTTCTGAAAATCATACCTAAGAATCAAATACACTCAACCCCCGGTGGTTGGTCACTTTTTCGTTTGACACTTTTTTAATTTGTACCCCGTTGGTTAGTCAAAGTCAAACTTAGAGTGACGAACTGTCACTTTTTACACGGCGCTCACGCACACTATCAAAACAAACGTTTGGAAGTGTGTGAGAATTTGGTGTCAAACCATCGGGGTTTGAGTGTATGCCATATGTTTTTAAATGTTTGGGCAGGCTTTGTAAAAAAAGTCATTTTATGATATTTTTACAAAATATTAATTTAATAAAAATTTCAAAAAGTATTTGCACATCGATAAAAGTGTGGCACGAGCTGATGCCACTGGTTTCAGAAAAATCCTCCTGGCATTAGTTTTACTTTTAGGGAAAAATATGGATTAAGTGAAAGTCTCATCTCAGCTAAAGAGCAATTCCAGCTTAAATCAGGAATTTTTCTGATACTTTTGTACCCGACCCGCTCCGATTTCAATGAAACTTTGTAGACATGTTATCCTATGCCTTTATAAGCCATTTTTGTGTATACAGCAAGTCCCCACGAAAACAGCATGATTCGAAGAAAAAGTTCTCCGATCAGGCTCAAATTTTGTTCAACTTTTCAGCATTTATTTTGAAAAGTGTTGCTATTTGATTCTGTTATTTTTGGTACAGAAAAGTAGGCTATTTTGTCGTTCAAAAATGACAGGAAAAGTGAGTAGTTTCACGACGGAATTGCAAAAGTATTTTTACTTGATTTCTCGAAAAATTTTACATAATATTTCAAAAAGTTGTGAAGAAATGTTTTCAATATTTTATGATACGATTTTTTGGAAAGAAAAACTGGATTTTTCGACGAGCCTCGCGCAAGAATGGAAAAATCACGAAAACGGGAAAAATGGCGATAACTTGAAAATTTCAGCGGTGACCAAAATTTTCGTAATTTAAATACGCAACTATGGATAAGGAGTACACAAAAAAAAAATGATACAGAGTAAATTTTTTTGGTGATTTTTAATTTAACTTTTTGCGGGTTACTAATAGGGTAATTGTGAGAATCTTACTATTCAGAAATATTTTTGAGATTTTATTTGACCAGTGGAGATTTGTTGTGCTTGTTTATCAAAGCTACTTTGTCGAAAACACAATCATTTTATCTCGCATTCAAAAATCAGTTTTTTTTAACACTGGAACGCCCAACGCATGTCCAATTTACACGGACGCCCAAGCCTCCCAAAAAAGGTGAAACGGCAACTTCAACTCGCTGGTTCTCAGGCATAACTCAACCAATCGGGATGATTCTTTTTTCCAGTGATTTGTTAGAATGTATAGATGATCCTAAAATTTTGCAGAACTTGATTTGAAGAAATCTGTAATTTCTGCGACCGAAAACATCGTTCCACCTTTTTTCAAAACGACTGCCTCCGCGGAATTTTCGACGATTTTTTTTTACACGGAAAAAAAAAGTTGGAACGATGTTTTTGATCGCAAAAATTACAGATTTGATCTAATTAAGTTCTGCATTGTCCTAAAATCATCTAGACATCTTAACAAATCACTGGAAAGAAGAATCATCTTGATTGGTTGAGTTATGCCCGAGAACCATTGAGTTGAATTTACCGTTCCAACTTTTTTGGAGCCTTGGGCGTTGGAATGTTAAACGAGGAGCAGCTGTGGCTGAATGGTTGCAGTGTTCGCTTTGTAAGCGAACGGTTCTGGTTTCGATTCCCATCTGCTCCCATCGAGAAAGTTAAGGACATAGAAATACTTGAAATGCTGAATGTCAACGAAAGATCAAAGTCGCTGGAGGCGGGGCTCGAACCCCCGTCCTTTTGATTGGTAAGCAAAAATGCTAAAACAACGACACAAATGCTTCTAAAAATATACTTGATCCACAAGGATCTCGGAGAGTCAATGGAAAGTGAGAGAAATTGACATAATAGAAGAGTGAAAGAATTGGTGTTATAGTTGCGTCAGAGACATCGAACAAATGTCATGGCAGATCGGTGATGCGTTCTCACGGTATGAGATAGAACGGGGTTCAATTCCCCGGCGGAATACAGTGCACAATTTTTTCGCTAATTTTCTTCATTATTCAATGTTTATCACTTTTCAATGTTTCTCACCGTGAGGCATGTGTTCCTCTAATTTATACGGTGACCCTCCTTCTGGGCCAAAAAACTCGAAATTTCTGCAAAAATTAGTTTTTTGAACGTAGCAATTTTGTTAGGGTGGTCCCATACACTTTTCTCTTGAAAATTAGACATTTTCAAATGAAGATATATCGTGTTAAAAGCAAAATGCCCCTGAGATTTTGTCAGCGTCTGTTCAGCTAGATCTTCTCTTTCGAATACAATTAAACATTAAAGGCAGATTTAGATATGGTAAAATCTAAGTAAATAATTCAAGTCAAGTTCAAGTCTAAGTTTGGAAGATAGCAAGAAGAATTGTGCTACCAGCCATTCGGGATTCGGTATAATAGAAAATGTATCATGCCGTTAACTCACAACCGCTAAAAAAAATCAAAAAATAAAATTAATAGGTTTTAGCAATATCAGCACACAACTGCGCGCTGTTCCATCTGAGTGAGTTTGTGTTTTATTATCAATCACTCACATGCCAGCCTTCTAATGATCTAACCAACCGTGATGCTCAGGTGTGGCGGCTGTCTCATGCGTTGAGTTGAGTGTTGTAGTCTTCGGGTGCCGGACCAAGCGATCGGCAGTGCCTTATTACGACTTCCACGATAATGATCTCATACGGTTTGGTTTGTGTTTGTTTAACTGTTCGACTCGTGATCATTCTTGGTAAGTTTTTAGTCTGAAGTAAGTGTTTCAAGTCCTTAAGTTGCTTTATATGTTTTTAGGACAACGAACAGCAGCTTCGAGTAAGTAATATTAAGATGAAACAATCAAAGTTTCCAGCACTATCCTTCATTATAGAATGCCAAGAATATCGCGCCCAAACGGTCACCCGCACGGGAATAATCCCGCTAATTTCGCGACCCGTTCCAGTCTACCAGGATGGGTTTGATTGCGTCGGCAGTACGGTGGACGTGATTACCGGTGGGACGGAAGCAGACGAGGGAGAGTTTCCTCACCAAGCGTTGCTGGGATGGCCGGCCTCGGCGGTTTTGAGTCGTAGACTGGACGACGAATTTGAGTTTCTCTGTGGAGGAACACTCGTCAGTGATCGGTTCGTGCTGACCGCCGGGCACTGTACTTATGATAGTGAAAGGTATTCTCGGGGTTAGCTTATTTAAGACTGCATTGATCATTTATGTTTTGATGATTCCAGAGGTTACCCAGTGATTGTGAGACTGGGCGAGCACAACTTGGACAACGACTTGGATCACCAGATAGACTTTGACATTCGGGAGATTGTGAAGCATCCGAGCTATAGAGCTAACAGTGCATACCACGACATTGCTTTAATTGAGCTGAAACGGGCGGTGAGATTCTCCAGGTATATCAGACCGGCCTGTCTTTGGACATCGAACTCGTTGAACTATACGATGGCGATCGCTACCGGGTACGGGCAGCTGGGATTCAGTGAGTAAAGATTGAGTTAAAAAGTTGCAATCCTTCTGAAACCCCCCACATTTCCAGTGGAGTCCCGTTCGCGCAAGCTAACAAAGGTCACGCTGAAATTTTACACCGGCAAACAGTGCGGCAAGATGTTTCCGAGCAGCCGAAAGATGCGCAACGGCGTCATCGGTGAGCAACTTTGTGCGGGTAGCAGCGACGGTCGCGACACCTGCCAGGGTGATTCCGGTGGACCGTTGCAGGTGAAAATCGAGGAACGCGGTTGCATGTACCACGTGGTGGGAATCACCTCACGGGGTAACGACGCCTGTGGTCTGGGGCAAGCATTGGCAATCTACACCAAAGTGTCCTCGTACGTAAACTGGATCGAACGGGTCGTTTGGAACGCGGATGAATGGATTTGGAACTGACTAATTGGCGCAAAACTCACCTGTCTCACGGCAAAGTAGCAGGTCAGATTTCTCGGGTAGACGCCTGGAAAGTTGGGTGATTGCAACCGGCAGGCCTTCTTATCGCAGTTGGTGAAAATCCTCGAGCAGTACGTTCCCGGCATCAGGTCACCTGAAACGAAGGAAGAAAACCGAAATGAGGGCTGCTGCTGCTGTTGATGAATGTTTCTGAAAAATCAAATTAAAAGAGTCTGCCGTCGACGGGAGCACAGAGATGGGGAGGGAAACACTCCGGCTTCAGACTTCAAAGGATGTAACGTAACGTAAAATTACAAAAAGAGAGATACATCGCAGTCAGTGCGAATGTTGTTGAATGCCACTCTTCAGCGTGTGAGTTGTTGAACTTTTGAACAGCCCCGGAGGGGGAAATTTCAATTAGTTGCAACGCTACTGCCAGGTGCGTTGAGCTCTGCGATGGATGCTGTTGGAAAGTTGAATGTTTGGGAAACCATGTGATGTTTAATTTTGTGTGTTGTGGAAGATTTTTTTTTTACTTTTACCGCTTGTATATTATTTTTATCATCAAAACTAAACTAAAAAATAAATCAAATAAATATATACCTGGAGTTTTTTTTTAGAAAAGGTTTAGGACCTTCTCTAAAAAACTTCAGGTACCGTCAGTGGGGGTGACGATACACCTCTCGTATTTTCTTAATAACAAAAACAATTTAAATAACATCAAAAATCTTTCAACGTAGATTTGTTCTAAGATAGTTTACTAACATTTTCCCAAAATATGGTGGATTTTGATGAACACTACCTTAAATGCCAATTGTTTGAAAATTGACCCAATCTCACCCCTTATAAGGGGTGACATTGGGTCAGATGAAACTAAAATGATGCTCAAATACAACGATATGGTAAAAACAAGTCATCCAACAGTGTTTCTTGTTCGAGGGAATCGTATTGACACGCTACAATGTTTGAAGTGGAGATTTTCAAACATTTGGGTAGTTTTCGAGCAATTCTAACAAAAATATAGGAAAAATGATTTTTCGAGTGGTCATTTTTGGCCAAAAACGTACCCCAACTTGAGACAGCTGTCAAAATAACAGGATTTGTTCTAGGAACGAGATTTTTTCAGCGAAGTCATCTTAAGATGTCCCCTACACAACCCTTTCAACAGAATTCATTTTCATTGAGAAGAACCTGAGAAATGGTAAAATCCGTAAAAAAACACTTTTACCCAATCTCACCCCCCAGACCCAATGTCACCCCCACTGACGGTATATATTTTTTTGACTATGGAATTTTACGTTCAAAGGACCATTAAAAAGTTTTTTCTATCTCGTGATTTTTAATTTTGTATTTATATTTGAAAGAAACTTTGTCCATCAATTCCTTATGTCTATATTAACCATTTAGCGTAATTTATTGCTCCATAAAATATCTAAAACTTGAAAAACATTAAAAATAAAGATGGACGTCTTTTTGTTTAAGGAAAAATTTAGATATTTTTTTCCTTAAAAGAGTTTTAACTTGAAAAAGGTGAAATTTATCGAAATTTTACAAAAGTTCTTTTCAATGGAGATATAAATTTTATCCAAAAAGGAATTTAGTATTTTTCAGAGATTTAAATTAAAAATTCAATGAAAAGTCAAATTGCATAAACGTACAGAATTGCTAACATTCAAATTGTTGTTTTGATAATAAATCAAAATTATTGAAATAATTTTAAAAAATCAAGTGTAAATCAACAATAACAAAAAGTATCAATTAAAATCTAATGAAATCAAACAAAATTAAACAAATAATACCAAATGAAATCAAATGAAATCAAATGAAATCAAATGAAATCAAATGAAATCAAATGAAATCAAATGAAATCAAATGAAATCAAATGAAATCAAATGAAATCAAATGAAATCAAATGAAATCAAATGAAATCAAATGAAATTAAATGAAATCAAATGAAATCAAATGAAATCAAATGAAATCAAATGAAATCAAATGAAATCAAATGAAATCAAATGAAATCAAATGAAATCAAATGAAATCAAAAGAAATCAAATGAAATCAAATGAAATCAAATGAAATCAAATGAAATCAAATGAAATCAAATAAAATCAAATGAAATTAAATGAAATCAAATAAAATCAAATAAAATTAAATGAAATCTTATTAAATCAATTGAATCAAATTAATCTAATTCCCTACAATTCAAGTCAAAAAAATATGCAGTAATTTATAAAATGTCCCAGATTATTTTTGAGGAATTAAAATTAAATTTAATAAAATGGAAAAGAAGGAAAAAAGTGACTGTAAACAAGATAAATGCAAAAAAAAATACTAAAAATGATACAAGAATTATAATATAATAAAAGTTAAGTTTTTCATAGGACAAAATTAGATTCAACCTTTTACTTCTAACCACAAGATACAAAAAATCGCAAACAAGGTTTGGCTAGTTGAGGGATATCACTGTAGATGACACTTAAAGTACGGTTCTAGTAACTGTTGAATCATGGAACCCAAAAATCCAAATATCTATCAATTTGGAAAGGCAAAACCTTCCATGTAAAAATACCAACGTCGAAATTCCTTACCCAGATAGTACTTCGGCTCCGTGTAGTTTTCCTCCCTCGAGCCAACCGGCTGGAATGCGAGCGATGTAAGGTTCCTAATTGAATACGGCCGGTCCCGCGTTTGGCCAAAAAGACCACCGGAACCACCGACGTGTGCAGTGCTGCCATTGCCGAACCCAGTCAGTCCGGTCATCGCACGTCCGGTTGAATTGTTGAAGCTCAGCTCCACCTGTCGACCACTACCGCCACCGGTCTGTCCTCCTCCTCCTCCTCCGCCCGGGTCGTAACCGGTGCCGTACTGCTGCTCCGAGTGGGCCGTCGAGTTGGTGAAATCGTCAATTATCGGATAATTGGGAATGTAGGTGACGTTGGTCCAGGGCGTGACCGGGTCGTGCCGTATGCCACCGTACCGCACCACGGCACTGTCCCGCGACAGCATTTTGTACTGTATCCGGAAGTCAAAGTTGTACCCGCTCTGGTCCCGGGAGAGTCTGTGTGCGGGGAGAGGGTGGAAAAGTTGTATTAATCTCAACTAAAGACGAGTATTTTTTTTTTCAAAAAATCAAGAAAGAAACAAAGAAGGGTATAACGGGTTCGTTCTGGTTGATTACCCCCGACAGAAGGGTTCGTTGAGCGAGCAGTAGTGCAACTCTTCTGACGTCCAGAAATATTTTGCAATTCAAATCGATCAAAGCCACTGGTCATGCGTGTCCATGTCCGATGGAGACGCATGGTATGACGCACCCTTTGCCAAACGAACTGTGAATTCGTTGGACTTACTTGAGCAATTTGACCGTCATGACGAGTGACCGGGTCTCGCTGTAGAAGATGGCCGGTCCCCACGTGGTGCCGCACCACATACCACCGACCGGGGTGCGGGACGCTTCCGCCACCTGCAGGTACCCGTCCGGGCAGCCATTGTCCGTGTACGACACGAACTTGCCCAGGGTGAAGCTTTCCAGCGTGACCTGCGGGGAAAGAAAAGATATAAAAAGTTGATTCAAACCTTCAGTTGCTTCATTTGCACAGTTTCCGAAACTATTGAACCGTTGAACCGGAATAAATAACGTCAATTTATTTCACCAAACGCATTGAAATCTCAACTGTCCATGTGCGATTCAACTTTGACGCTTCCATTCTACAATCATGCAAAGGGATCACATCATCTACCGACTCCTCGATCGATTCGGCTGCCGGAAATCCAGATAGCAAATCAAGTCACGCAGAACGATTTCCAGTCCAGTCAGCCAAATCAAGCGGAATGGGCACCAATTCTCCCCAGCCCCTTCTTTGGAACATCAACCAAATAAACGGACACCAGCTCTGCCGGAAAATGGGTGCCAAGTAGTCTTGCCCGAGTCCTGACTGACCAAACACCGAATGAGGTGACAATGACCAAACGTGCTGGGGAGCTGGAAATTAATCGCATTACATACCTCCGTGTCCTCGATTCGGTTGGTCACAGTCCCATCCCCTACCATTCGCCTCTAAATACACGGTTGGAAAAAGATATTCAAACTGCGAAATTTCATACAAGTAATAAAATTTCAAAATACTTTCTCCCATTTTGTCGAAATCTTGCTATCTTGTTTTACGTGCATTTTTTTAAGAATTTGGTCAGTTTTTCTGTTTTTTTTTTTAATTTTTTTAATGCAATAAATCCAGGTATAATATTATTTGATTTTAATTGATACAAAATATCGAATGTCCAAAGGGGTACCTGTATTTTAACATTTCTTATTTAAAGTCAATTGAACCAGACTTTTTTTTATTGTAAAAACAGTAAACTCTTACTAAACATTCCATGATAGATTCGATGAAGACTAAATCGATCATAGAAATTCATTAACTAAATAGAGAAATCCAAAATATATCCAGATCCAGTTTCGAGAAGTCAATTATTTTAAGAAAATTTCCGGACGAAAAAGTAATGCAAAATTATAAAAAAATCTTAAGACGTTCTCACAATGCATAGTGGTCCATAAAAATGCAAAACTGCTAAAGTTTTGGAGCTTCGTTTGATATACATATTGCAAATTATGAAAATTTGAGTATTTTCGAAAAAATACGGTATTTTGTGAATATTTTAGTTTTAACTAAAAAATCTCTAATAAAGTGAAAATGCATATAAAACTTTGCATCGTTTAATCATTCATAAATTTCGAGCATTTATTCTTTGAAAATTCATGCATTAAAAAAAAATATTTTAACTCTCTACAACCTAACCCCGCCTTTAGACGGGCTTCGATCTAAAAAATCGACAAAAATCAATTTATCAACCAATTTTTGATTGGAAAGAAGAACTCTTTAAATTTTCGAAAATTTTAGGGTGGGAAGTTTGACTTGTTTTATGTGACTTTGCCAATGTTTTTAAAAATGTATTTTTTTAGGGGTAAACTTTGGCTTTGTTTTTTACTATCATTTTCTATGTTTTAAGTAAAAATAAGTTTGCAGTCATTTTTGTAGTGATCCCAAACTATGTATCTACGCATTGTTTTACAATTTAAATTATGATAGTGCCATTCCATAGCAGAAAATGTGAAAACAAGTAAAATATTGAAAAATTGACTGTGAAAACGTGAAAAAATAGATAGGCAAAATTTATTTTGTTAAGTGACAAAAACTAAGCAAGAAAAATGTAAATTAAAATACTAAAAATAAACAAGAAAAACATTAAAAAAAGAAGTAAAGTTTTTCGTAGAACAAATGTTGCTCAAAATGTCCTCCTGAACATGAGAAAAATGAAAAATATAATCTTTAAATTTTTACCGAAAAAACTCTAATAAAGTGAAAATGCATACAATGTTTTGCCTCGTTTAATAATTCATAAGTTTCGAGTATTTATTCTTTGGAAATTCATGCATTTTCAAAATTATATTTAAAGTGAAAGCATTCAAAATTTAACATGATATGGTTCGACCGATTTTAAAAGATTTTTAGAATGAGAATTTTGTTCTTTGTTTTTTGTTTTTTTTTGTGTTTTGTTTTTTGTTTTTTGCTACAATTAGTGAAAAATGTTTAGGCAATATATTTTTTAAAGCTTCAATTTTTTTTGAGGAAAAATAAATGGTGGGGAAGGGTGATTTTTTAAATAAAGTGGCGATTACTTCGGAAAAATGAGTTCAATTTTTGATGTTAAAAAATTAAACTAATTTTCCTAAATTTCGAATTTAAATTTGTTCAAGATAACTTTAAAATTTGAAATGATTAAATAAACGTTTTAAGACATTTTCCCTTTTCTCATGTTAGGGATGCTTAAAAAAATACCGAAAACGGTGCACAATTTTGAAATTGTTTATAATCACTTTTCGATAGCAAATTTAATTTCACATCATAAAATGAAATCAATTTTTTTTTCGCTTTTATTAGGTTAAAAAAGATATTTTCACAAATTTGACAACAACGCCAAATATTGTTTTTCCTACTTATGCCATAGCTCAAAGATGCATTTTTAAGTTACATATTTCAAACACATCCAAAATTGGTTACTTCGATGATTCAATTTTGTGTGTGAAAAGAACTTTTTTGCAATTCCGTCGTAAAACAACTTACTTTTCCTGTCATTCTTGAACGACGAAATAGCCTACTTTTCTGTACCAAAAATAACAGAATCGAATAGCAACACTTTTTGAAATAAATGCTGAAAAGAGTGCTGAAAAGTTGAATTTTTCAGCACTTGTTTTGAAAAGAAACACTTTTCAATTTTTTATTTATTTAAGCGATTTATTGACAAAATACAAAATATTTCACTTAATGGGTGTTTTTCGGGATTGCAAAAAATGTTGTATGGAACTCGTTGCAAAACTTGATTTTTTCAGCACTCTTCGTATTTATCCAACTCGGTGAGCCTCGTTGGATAAATGTACGGCTCGTGCTGAAATAATCCTCTTTTTGCAACTTGTTGCATAAACTACTATTTTTAAGAGCCCTAGCAAAACCTACAACTTTGTCGGAGGCACTAAATCGATCAGAAAGTCCTTGCTAAAGAAACCGATTTTTGAGTATTTCAATTGCATTGTGGTATGGGCAGCTGCCAAAAATTGTTTAAAATTGCTTTTTTTTCAACTGTGTGCGATGGTTTCAATCGATGGGCTTAATTTATTTTCTGCTCACACACACGTGGCTTTAAACTATTTCTCCAACGCTCGGAACCTTTGAACTGCGAACGTGTTCGTATCATGTGGTGTATGTGCGTCCCTCTCTTCATCAACAACCACACCAAAAGGACTCTCCGCACAGAGGGAGACAAAGTTGAGGATGTCAGGAATGTCTGTTTGGTTTTGTGTCCATCGTTCCGAACGAATCCTCAATCCATCACTGCCGGGTTCTGTCCGCCCATCCGTCCGTGCGTGGTAAGGGGCTGGTCACTTTGATGGACAAGTGGATCCACTTCTTCCAGGACATGAGCTTCACAAGCCAAGCCAAGCAAAGGGGGTGGAATTACTTTGAAGCGGTTTAATTCAATTAGTAATGAAGTGAGTCTTTGTCGTTCGAGCAAATAGGTAGGTGCAATGATGCAATGGTTTTAGCTCGAGTGGGGATTATATCGACTCAGGAGTGCCGGGCAAAAGGCTTCGTGGAACAAACGCTTTGGGTCATGATGTGTTTACCGCATTCGGCTTATTCAATGCACAAACAACTTCCTAATCCTTTAAAACTTAAATATTTCAGTTCGTATTCTGAAAATTCAATGAAAAAAGCTTCTTCTTACATATTTATTTATAGTTGCTAAAGGCATGAAACCCCTTCCACTTGTTGTTCCAAAATTAATCCTTTGCTCATCATCGGCATCATTCCGCTAATCGGGTTAATTAAAAACTGAACAAACAATTAGTCAGCCCAAATGTCAACAAGCTCTTCGACCTGTCATCGGGGCTCTTGTCAATCCACAACCGAAAAACTGTTCACCAAATTCATTCGAAAAAGGGCGGCTAAAATCCAGCTTCCAACGGGGGAGCTTTTCCAACTTTAATTAAAATTTGATTAAACTTCAAAAGACTGTTGCCAAGCCTCGATTAAAAATGGCACCCTTTCGGCAGTTCGTGTGCTCAATTTTGCTCCACCACCAGGCTGAAAAGTGCGACTTTGTAATCAATTGGGAGGGCCGTTTTTCGTCGGCCAGGTCGATATTTGACTCGATGATGGCTTAGAAAGGGATTTCCGGTGGCAACAAGGGGCCTAAAGTTTTTACTACCAAACGCAGCGCACACCGGCAAATTGAATGGTCCACCGGAAAAAATGGTGACTCGTTGAAAGCTAAAAAGCTGCCCGGAAAAGCCATGCAACGGGGGGAGCTTGCCAAACGTGTGACAGACAACATGAGTGATTAATTTCGGCACCGAGTTAGAGTTGTGGCGTAACAAAAAATGTTTAGCAGATTTTTTGGGGATGAGAGCAAAAAGTGTTGGCCAAAATTGAGCTAGAAGTGCACAAGGTTGCCAGTTTATCTTTTTTGATTGTATTCTTATTATCTCACTTTTTTCTGGCGGCTCCAAAAAATGTGTGTAAATAACACTTAAGTGCTTATAACTTTTGATACACGGAGAAAAAAGAGTTCCCAAAATCGTGAACAAGCGTTCATGAAAATGAGAACCTCAAACAAAGTGTTCAAATTCCATGGTACGATTTTGTAAAACGTATCATGAAATTTGAACACTTTGTTCGTTGTTCACGATTTTGGGAACTCTTTTTTCTCCGTGTAGGGTTGTATGATCTTCAATCTTTTTGGCTCGTTAGAAAGGTCTTTTGATTGCCCATCAAACGATGGGTTGCATGCTTGATCCGGACAACGTTGTCATCAAAACATCTAAGTTGCGGCCTCCAAAAAGTGCATAAATTACACTTAAGTGCTAATTATTTTCAATGTTTGGGCTCGTTGGAAAGGTCTTTCAAATAGGTACCTTTCTAAAAATAACATGCCACATTCTTACAAAAACCACCCTTTGTACTACCTTGCGAACTTTAGCCTAAATCGTTTTGTTTGCATAACATTTGAAGTACTTAATTCAAATGGTTCAGTCAGTGCCAAGATAATCGAGTGAAATTTTTTCAATCAACATCCCTACACACTAGTGTGGTCCAAATCCGGGCTTTCTCGGGGCTACCCCCTGAAATCAGAGAATGACCCATCACTAGGCTTAATTCCAAATTCGAGCTAATTCTGACCACGGAAACTCCTCACTCTAATCGCATGAAGTTTGTATGGGAAAAATCGTCAAAATGTATGGAGAAAAGCAACCGTTTCACTTTGTTACCTGTGGAGGGCGCAATAGTCGTCCAATCTTTATCAATTCTCAGATGTAGGACCGTCATTAAATTTAGAACAACTCTCCCCACGACACCATGTTTTAATGATTTTGTGCTGAAAAGTTATTAGCTTATGAAAATGACCTTTTTGCGCAGACGGCAGATTTGACAGGTGTAATTTTACCACAGTCTAAATTGGGGTAAAATTACGTCATAAAAGAGGTAATATTCAACCTTCCAAAACTACACCTTCCAAATTTACACATTTTTTCCTGTGTACTGTGTTACCTGAAAATCAAGTTTTGATCACTAGGAAACCTGCCACAATTGGAAAAATGACAATATCCAACCATCGCTTTTAAACCTCACATGGCATGCAAGTTATGAAATTACAAAACACGGATTTTGGAAATTGGCAATTCTTAGATTTTATTTTCGCTCAACAGAAAAAAAATAATTTCACAATTTTTCAAATGGTATTTCAAGTGTTTGTGCAGTTTTTAGAGGCTCTTAAATTAAAAAAATAATTCAAGCAATTTTATTTTTTGCAAAAAAAATAGTTTTTGTGGTGCTGTGCATTAAAAATTCATAAAAAATCTAAATATTTTTAATCCAGCCCAAACATGCTAAATATGATTACAAATGAGCCGATCTCTACGGAATCGGTCTTTTTTCTTTAATTTTAATTTTTGTAGTTTTTAATTCGGCTGATTTTTTTTTTTTGCAACGGCCTTATTGGCATTTAGTTAAAAAAATAGCACTATTTTCAAACTCTAGAGTTTGTAGAGGACATCTGGGACTACCATCTGAGACTGACAACGCTAGGGGTAAGGCCGTTTAACACATTAAATAGACACTTTTACTTCTTGTGAATTTTTTGTTTGTAAATTTTTGTTCGGGAGACCCCTTAGATTCCATTTTCTGGTGATCACATTCGTGTTCCTGAGACAATTTCACAATAGAAAGATGCATTAAAATGTTTATTTTCACTCATTTTAACCCTTAAAAAGTTAAAAAAATAAGAAGCTGCTTTTTTCTGGTGACATCTAGTATCCTTGGAAACGAACTTGATTTACAATAAATGTGATTCGATTTTTTTTTTACTTTTAATAATAGCAATGTATAGCCGCAAAAACATTTGACACTTGAGACATTACATGTTTATAAAAACAAATTTTTGAAAAACAAGTTTTTATTTTAAATCAATAAGACTTATAAAGTTCATATATGAACTCGAACCCCAAAAAATCTTCGTATATCTAGAAAAAATTTCTGGGAACGAATCAAAACTTGCTTTTTTTTAGGTTTTGTTAATTTTGATCAAGGTTGATTCGGTTCTTCAAACGTATTAATTTTAAGTAATGAGCAATTCCAGCCCAAAACAGGAATTTTTTAGGTACTTTTTTTCGACCCTATCCGATTTCAATGAAATTTTGTAGACATGTTATCCTAGGCATATATAAGCCATTTTTGTGTATATGGAGCCAGTTACACTCGATAATGACATTTGAGAAGGGCGTAAGTGTTTTAAATATTTTTGTATTTCGTAATTTAAATATTGCTGTATCTCAAAGCCGTGGCATCGTATCAAAAAGTGGTCAAAGACAAACTTGTAGGAAATTTGACGGGCTTTCCGAAAAAAATACACTGAAAGAAAAAAACACTCCACATCCACACCTAAAAAAATACAAAAATCATTTACTGAAACTGTTTTTTTGAAAAGTGCTCTAAACATCAAAATTTTCAAAAACCGAATAAAAGCCCAGGCATCCAATTGAAATTTGGTCAAAGACAAACTTATGGGAAATTGGACGAGCTTTCCGGCAAAAATATTTTCGAGACTGAAAAATCAAGTCGGTCATATAGAAATTGCCAAGGACCATCAAAAAACCTATTTTTTCAACATTTTTATTATTAAAACCGCTGTAACTTCACAAGGATTGGACTCAATATGGAGAATTTTATGTAAAATTGTCTGGAAAATCGATTCCCGAATTCGGTTTTTGAAAATTTTGATGTTTAGAGCACTTTTCAAAAAACAGTTTCAGTAAATGATTTTTGTATTTTTTTAGGTGAGTTGCTCAATCTTGCATTTTTCGTGAGTCTTTTTGTTACATCTTAGGCTATTTTCACAAAAATTTTGAACGAACAAAAATCGTGGGCTCACCTTCAAATATGACTTTTAAACTCAAAAATTAAAAAATCTCATAAATGTGGAGTGTTCTTTTCTTTCAGTGTATTTTTTTCGGAAAGCCCGTCAAATTTCCTACAAGTTTTTCTTTGACCACTTTTTGATACGATGCTACGGCTTCGAGATACAGCAATATTTAAATTTCGAAATACAAAAATATTTAAAACACTTACGCCCTGGGTGCAGAATAGTGGTCCGCAAAGCGGCCTCAATTTAGAACTGTCAAAGCGGAACCAATTTACTGTTTGAAAAATGATACCAAGAAGTGGCAAGTATTGTAATCGATCTATGATTTATTTTGTCAGGAATAAAAAAGTCGAGGGCGTCGAGCTTTTGAGGTATTCGAAGTCAACAAATTTTAAGAAGAGGGTTGGAATCGAGATTGGCATAATTTATCGCAAACATTTAAATAAGCGCTATGTCTCACGCAAAACCTATGTTTATGGCGTTTTTTGAAATGTTAGCGACGAATTATTAATAACTATGAATGGCACCAGCTAAATAATATTGAATAAACTTACTCCGATATTATCACTGCGCTTCAATGATACAAACTCACGGAACTTCCATTCGGTTGCTCTTCAGATTCATAAAGTTCCACCCACTCCTGACGCAATTGTTCGTCACGTGGAAAACAAAGATGGACTCTTTTGGCCACCCATCGTTTAGTCTAAGATCAAAAAAAGCGCAAAGCACTTAATTTTCAGCGAAAACTTTAAAATCAACAGATCCAAAATGTTTCAAAACAAGTCACTTCAGCAGCAAAAAATATGTCACGCTTGAGCTTGGACATAGCCTTCTACTTTGTTTATGTTTACAGCTGTATTGCAGTTTTATTAGTGAAGAGCAGTGGGGTCATTCGGAAATCACTGTTTTTTCAGCACCCAGCTTACGCCCTTCTCAAATGTCGAGTGTAACTGGCTCCATATACACAAAAATGGCTTATATATACCTAGGAAAACATGTCTACAAAATTTCATTGAAATCGGAGAGGGTGGGGTACAACCGATTCCCTATTTGACATGGTATTGCTCTAATATTTCAAATAAAACCCATACACAAATCAAAGTTTTTAATTTAATTGACTTTGGCAACTGTTATAATTCCCAAAATTGTGAACTTCCAACAGTTATTCAATTAGTTCCAGACTGAAATATTTTTGATTTTTTGAATTATCAGTTATGACCTGGGTGATGAATATAGAGAATGCGTTACGTGATTTCCGAATGATCCCATTTTGTTTACATCTACAAAGTAGGAGGCTGTTCAAGCACAAGCATGACTTTTTTCTTACTGGTAAATGAGCTGTTTTATAATCAGTGTTATATGCTTTATTTTGTCTAGTTTTTGACTTTTTTGCTGTAAAATTATGTGTGTTTTCAAGTTTCGATCGGTTAGAAGATGTTTTTCTTTTTTACGAGTGACGACGAACTGCGGCGAGAGTGTCATTCTGCGATGTCGCAGATAAATTCCCTGGCTGATTTCGGAATCCTGCAGCGAAAAAACATCTTTAATTGTAGGGAAGCTGAACCAGTGAGTTTACAAACGGAATCAAACAATTAACACAATAACAGACAGCTTCTGGATGAATACAACCGCATCGACTCCATAAGCAACTTCCATTCCATTCCACAAATTGTTCATTGCTGCCAAAAAAATTGTTAATGATCGATAACAATACTCTCTACTTTTGGCGAACAGTAAATTGGTTCCACTTTGACAGTTCAAAATTGAGGCCGTTTTGCGAACCACTATTCAGCACCCAGGTTATGACATAAGACATAATAACATAAGACTACACTTACACAGAATTTAAAGTTTACAATTTTACATATCTTTTTATTTGTAAAAATGTCTGCAAACTGGCAACACTGCCACCCGATTCTGACAACCGAACTGACTCACCTGGACAATATCCCCGTTGTTGCCGCCGGCCGCGGTAAACGTCAGAATGCACACGTACGGAATTCGGTCCTCTTTGGGCCGGTGCAGCTCCAGGTCGTACGTCAAGCCAATGTTGCCGTAGTAGGTTCGGTTGCATCCTGTGAAAAAGAGGGTAAAAAAAATGTCAGAAAATGCAGCTTAAAGTGCTGCAAACCCAAATTGGGCTTGTTTGGTTTCATTTGCGGGGGTTCGTTTCGTAAATAAATAAATGGATGTACAAACAAAGGTTCGGACGCCATTCGATAGCGTTAATCGTCAATATAATCCAATTTTTTTTATTGACGACCTCCAACAATGGAACTTAAACAATCGCTCAAATTAATGCGATTGCTTTCTTCTCCCCTTAACAAACATTAATTCATATCCCCTCACTCTCCGCATTGAAATAAATTGCGCAAATTGCCGGAAAAGTCACAGTTTTCCACTCCATACACAGATGGAAAGTGCCTGCAGAAAAAAACAACAAACGGAAGGAAAACACCAACGGATTTTGGTTCCGCTTTGGGAGCCCCCCAGAAAAAAAACAAGCCACTATAGGAAATGAATTAATGCCGTTTGTCCCCTTTCTGTGTTTTTTTTTCACGGCACTGAGTTTTTTTTCTCTTCTTGTTGCTGTTTCTCTCCGGAAGGAAACAACAAAAACTGCCGGAAAATGGAATAATTTCCACATAACACCGATAGCGAAACGTGTGTGGAGCAAATTGTCATAAAGTACAAAGTTTTCGGAATGGATGACGATGGTTTTGTGTAGAATTTACGGTGTGAGTTTGTTGGTTTTGATTTGGAACATCCCGTTAGGATTTTTCAATCGTTTCGATTAAATGATTGTTCGGAAATAACATGTTGTGTAAAATTACAAATGCATTGAAAATTATCTTAAATATGGGTTATTATTCTGTTCATCACTGCTTTAGGATATTATTTTGAATTCCCAAGACACACACACACACACGTTATGTATTTTATCTGATTGAAAAACATTAAATCATTTAAACTGAGTTGTATTCACTTCAAGCCTCACAGCTCAGCGAACATGTCGTTCCTATCAATACTAATTCTGATATTATTCAAAGTTCAGATCTGTAAATCACTTAGTTTCGATGATTCGAAAACTCTAGTTCAAATTTTAACTTCAGAACCTTTGATGAATCGTGGCCGAAAGTACCAAATGTGCATCGTCAATGGAGTTGATGGTGTTCAAGCTTCAGACGCGTTACATAACTTAACTGTTGCTATTGGAAAATTTGGTCTCCTTGTGGACATTCTGCAAGGAACATCTACAATGTATCGTGAAAAAGTTTCGTTCAAATGTGATTTCTACGTTATTGTGATGAGTGATTCTGAACCATCCAAATTTGCAAATGTGATGGAAAATCTAGAATTTAATCATTTTTGGGAGACAACTGCATACTTTGTGTTACTTGCAGAAGCGTTCAGTTTTCAATATCTCAATTTTCAAAACTGCATGCGGTCATTCGTGCAACAAGTGGATAAATATGGAGTCATTAGGTCATTATTTGTGCACTATAGTGTCGAGGAAGATGATTTGAAAATTGCAGTTGTGAACTTCTTCCATCGTACAATGATAACATTTAACGATTTGAATAGCATCAAGGAAATCATTGTTGGAGATCCTCTCAAAGATGTAAATGGATATCCTTTCAAAAGTGCATATTCGATCAGTGTTCCGTATTTAATTTTTGATGGAAACAAATTAAGTGGACCCTGTTCATTGTTTGTACAAGAGCTGGTAATTAACTTGAATGCAACCTCGAAATGGATAACATTCGGCTCTAGTGAAGAGATCTTCAAAAACCTCCCCTTCTTATTCTCAACTCGACAATTCGACGTCGTCGTGCTATCATGTCGCACCCGCCATTTTGACGTTCCGAGAAAAACGCGTTTTAATGTTTGACCTTGAATATTCAAAAACGAGAGCACGCAATGTAAACAATAGCAAACACGTTTTGTTTGGCTGACCATTCTGTGCATTGTCCCAAAGTTTGGTTGAAGTTGGTTGCTGGAGTCCCGAGTTATAATTACAAATGTTTACGGTAGTCTAGCTTGTACGTGCGACAAACGCATCCTGACTTTCCTGGCCTCAAATCCCTTTGGCCTTTTGTCGCACTTACATCAATTTTCAGGGAGTGACAAGATAGCACGACAGGATTGAAACTTCTTTTATATGTAGAGTGACAAAAAATTTCGTAGCTTTTTTGGTTTTCATTGAATATCTCAGGATTGAAATCGAATTTTGGGGATCTGTGAAGGTCAAAAGATGAGGCATTGTGAGCTGCACAAAATGGCGTTCTTAACTCAATTCGGCCCAAAATGCACGTACGACAAGTTAGCACGATGGCGACGAATTGAGCTTATTTTTTTCTACGGCTTTTAACATCAGCTTCTCAAAGCATGTCCCAACTGCGAGGTTTTCATCGTATTGTTTACTTATCCCAGAGGTCAGATTTAGTTTCTTTTTTCAGTACTTGTACGTACCTTTCTCGTGGCCTGTTTGGACTTTAATCGGCTCAATTATTGTGATGTGTATATTTGTGAATCACGAATTGCCTCTTGTGTTCCGTCAAAATTTAGTGCTACACATACTATTTGAACCAAAACTATCATACAACAGCTTGAACAAGTTTGAACGATTTACGTTATTCGTACTTACAGTCATATTGTTTTTCCTTATGGAAACTTATCAAACTTTGATGATTTATTTTATGCTGAACAATAAGTTCAACCCACAAATGAACACCATTGACGAACTCCTTGCAAGTGATCTTGAAGTTAAGTTGATTCCTGTAACACTCGAATACATGCAACATGTGTACCCAAATATAGCTGCCAAATCATTTGCCACTCAGGACACTTTATTCCCGTTCGACAATAGCTATGTCCATTTGGCGACCTGCAGGTTGGCGGAAATCTTCGTCGGATCCTTCGAGAACGTCAATCCCTCGACCAACGATCTTCAGTTCTACGTTCTTCGGGAGAGCTTTCACTGGAATTTGGATCAGCACACGGTTTCCCGGTACGAGCCGTTTGCCGAGAAGGTTGGCTCATTTCACCACCAGCTGATCGAAGCTGGAATTTGGGACTTGTGGATTCAACTGCTTTCCGAAAGGTATGCCAAAAGAACTTCGGAACTGGTTACGAACAGGTTGAGCTTTGACGACCTTATTTCGCTGTGGTTTATACTGCTAAGTGGATTCGTCATCAGCGGTGTAGCACTAGTAGGGGAGGTGATGTGGTGTAGAAGGCGAACAACTTTGAGGAGGATCACAAATTGGTGGTTGACTTGTTTGAAAGAGATTAAGAAATTGAAATCTAATTAATTGTAACATGTTCTGATGGGTGTTGAAGTCATAATAAAAACATTGATTGATAATCATAGATTTTTTAAATTCTTGCATTTTTTCCGAACTATATTTTTTAATGCTATTGTGTGTGATTTTTTTTCATCGATTTAGTGTCTTCGGTAAAGTTGTTTTACTATTGAGCATGAGAGACCACCAATGGTTGTCTCTCCGTTGCTAAACAGAACCTTAATATCCTTTCACCACTACTGATCACAGGCTTTGACGATCTAGTAGTGTTTCTCTTATCAACAGCATGTATGAATGCGCTGAAGAGATAGCACACTATGAGTGCTAAAACTAGATCAGTTGCGAATAGGTAACAGTCATTCGTCACCAACGGCGCCCGCTATGTCAGTTTGTAGATCTCGAATTTAAGGGACAGGAATGTTAGTAAGTGCAGGTTGCTACTAGGGTAGCTGATTTACTCTGTGCTTACACCCCACAAGTGCCAGGAACCTGAAAAGTTGTTAGTAGGGTGATCATCAAAAATAGAATTCCCAAAATACGGTTTTTTTATTTTCGATTTATTTCTATATACACATTTTCGGGAATATTAAAAGCAGTGTTGCGTTCCTCACGCGCTCACGCGCTCGTGAGCGCTCACTTTACGCTCATTCGTGAGGAGGAGCGCTGCGCGAGCTAGTTCACGTTTGCCCGCGCTCACGTTTGCTCCGATTTTTTCAGCTCGCGTTTGCTCCACGCTCGCGCTCGCGCTCATATTTCGCTCACGGAGCGCTCATTTTGGACGCGTCGCTAATCATTTAACGTTTTTGAGAAAGTTTTTTTTTCAATTCTAGATGAATTTTTTGCGTAAGGTGCAGTAGGGCTGTGGAAATATGACTTTGTGAACAAATTTTATGATATATGAATTGGAATAGCTTATTTTCATCAATCATGTTTTTAAATAAAAGGTTGGATTCGCAAGGGTCAAATAATTTTTTAGATATAAAGTTGAATGTATAAATATTTTAGAGGCCTTATTGTATCAGAGAGGGGCGGAGGGGTATAGACGCCTAAATAAAAGGGCCTGTAAACCTTAGAAAATCTTACAAAACAATGAATTGATTCAAGAAAATTAATGCTTTGGTAAGTTCGATTCAAGGTTAAATGCTTGGTTGATTAAAATATAACATTAAACTGTTTTTATGTACCTAATCGGTGTTTTGACTACATTTCCAGATTGCGGGTCAGAATGAGCTACCATTAAAAAAAATATTACGTTTATTAATTCTTTCAGTGATTCAGTGATTAGAAACGGCTAATCATTTCTATAAGGTTAATTTTTATTTGGCAAACATTTTAGAAAATAGGGTAACATTTTTGGAACAGTTCTATTTTGAATATATGCCTCAAAATTCCTAAGGGTTAAAATAACCCTTTTGACTCAAATCAAATAAATTTTAAATATTTTTGACCACGAAAAGGTTGGCTCTTCTTCCAACAAGTGGATTTTATTCAACACTTTCGCAACCAAACTTCTGAAAATATTCAATTACAAGTTATATATGATTTTTTGAACATGGATGATTGTAACTGTTTAAAAGATTATTTTAAAATAAATAAAATATACATAAATTGTCAATATTTGTGTACGGAACATCAATACAATATGGTCCAATATGGATTTGATTTATGAACAAACAGTGCATTTTATCACGTCAATGAATGTTTACATTATGAATTTAGTTTTTTGTTCCTTGTTCGAAAAATGTCTAGATTTTAAATAGAACGTAAATTTCGGTTCGCTGATCAAATCCATTTCATTGCCTACTTTTGTTTGTTCGACCACTTTCTTGTTTGTTTTTGCTGCCTGTGCTAAGATAGTTCTAGAAACTTCGTTTCAAACAGGCAGATGCTTCAACAGGAAAAAACAACTACCTACTTTGGCTCACCAGCTCACGTGAGCGCAAAACGCTCCGGTGAGCGTGAGCGAGCACGAGCTACCTGATAAAAACTCACGCTCCAGCTGGAGCGAGCAAGCCTTCCGTGAGCGCTCGCTCATTCGCAACCCTGCTTAAAAGACATCTTTTGAGCCATGGTGCATGAAGTTGCAAAATCTGTTTCAGGAGATTTTATTTTTTTATAGTGTTTTTTCATTTCATTTCATTTCATTTCATTTCATTTATTGGATTGTTTTGGCAAAAACATCAGTGCAGTAATTATCCTAAGCTGAGATATGGGGTACCTTTCAACAGCTGACTAATTCAAACAGTGTTTAGAGTTTACTGGTACACGGGAGAAAAATTGAGCAGGGGAAGGAAAAAAATTACAAAATAACCTTCGAAATTGCTAATAGATAGGGGATAGTTAGAGGAAAGGAGGTATTTCTTATTCTAATATCACATCAAGGGGACATCCGCTGCAGCAGAGGGTTAGCTGATGTGGCACACCCCATCCAAAACTTTGGAAGCACTCGTAGAAGCCAATCGTCAATCAGCTCCATCTTCGCCATCCTGTGGACGTCGTCAGTCGGGTGGAAGGGATCCAGGTTTAACACCATCTTCAGCAGCCGGTTCTGCTTCACTTGCAGTTTCTTCCGATGTGAAGCAGCGCAATCGTGCCACGCCGGGTATGCATACGTCATCGCCGGTTTGAGCACCGTCTTGTAGAGCAGCAGTTTCGAGTTGCGGTCCAAGTAGGAACGTCGTTTCACAAGCGGGTAGAGCATCCTGGTGATCTTGTCGCACTTGGTCGTGGCGTTCTTGATGTGCTTCGCGAACGTCAGTTTCTTGTCCAGGGCGGCCCCCAGGTAATTGACGTCCTCCGACCATGGCACATGGCTACCCCACACTGAAACCTCCCTGCGGGGAAGGTAGCGTGGGCTTCGCTTGCGTGTGAAGAAGATCGCTTGCGACTTCTCGGCATTTGTCGTTATCTTCCACTTCTTCTGGTAGCGTTCGATGGCGTTTTGGGCGGCTTGCAGCTTGGTCACGACGATGGTTGGGTCGGAGTCTGACGCGAGGAATCCCGTGTCGTCGGCAAAAAGGAAGTAGCTGACGCCATTGAGCATTGCCAAGTCCGCCGTGAATATGTTGTAGAGCGTGGGACTAAGGACGGCACCTTGCGGGACGCCGAAGAGAACTTCGTGCCGGTCCGACACATGTCCGTTTACCACAACGTGGTACGATCGGTTTTGCAGGAACGAGCGGACGATCTTCAGGATGTACATCGAAAAGTTGGCGAGATACATTTTGTGCAGGATTGCTTCTTGCCACACTGAGTCGTACGCTTTCTCGACGTCCAAGAGCACCATGCCGGCTGACTTGCGCCGCGCGAAGTTCGCGCGCACCTCCTTCACGAGCCGAACGAGCTGATGATTGGTGGAGTGCCCTCGCTTGAATCCGAACTGGGTGTCCGGAATAACCCGCGTGTTCTCCAAGTGTTGGTCGATGCGCACCAGAATTACCCGCTCCAGGAGTTTGCTGAGGGTTGGCAGCAGGCTGATTGGCCGATAGTTCGAGGGGTTAGTGGCGTCCTTGTTTGGCTTCGGAATGCCTATCACCACCGCATGCTTCCACGCGGCTGGGAAGTATCCGAGTCGGACACAGGTGGAGAAGATCTTGGCGATGAAGATGTGCGCCTTCCGGGGAAGCCGCTTCAGCACGATGTTTCTCAGTTGATCCTGGCCCGGTGTTTTCTTCGCCTTCAGTCTTCGGATGAGCTGCGCCACCTCTTTGGGACGAACCAACCACGAATGGTTGTCCGCCAGCGGGGTCCGATCGATGGCATCGATGGAGTTGTTCACCTCTGCGACAGTCACTGGATCATCAGGCATCTGGTTGGTGTGAGCGCTAGCGAAACTGGCCGCCAGTAGTTTAGCCTTCTCGGATGAGGATGCGATGATTTTTGTTCCCTTGCGCAAGGGAGGGCTGTACTTGGTCGTCTTCCTCAGTGCCTTGGTGATTCGCCAAAGCGTATCCCGATCGTCGTGCAGCGTCCGTAGCGTGTCCTTGAACTTGTTGAAGTTTGCCTGGTTGCACTCCTCTCGAATTCGCCGGTTTAGCGACGACACGATGTCCTGGTAGATCGGGTCCCGTCTCCTGTACCATTGACGCCTTCGCGTGTTGCGGAGCGCGATCAGCCTGCGAGTGTCCTCTGGGATTGCAGCTGTTTGGTAGCTACGCTGTTGAACTTCTGGAACTGAAACAGCTTCGGCGTCCAGCAGGATCTTGGTGAAGAACTCTACCGCTGCGTCAACATCGGCTTCCGTGTTGAGGTCGGTGACTTCGGGGTTCAGCAAGTCCAGCTTCGCGTTTATCTCCCTTTGGAAGCGCGACCAGTCAGCACGAGCGTAGCAGCGAAACTTGGGGGATGACTGCTCAATCGGAGCTGACAAGCTGACGTCGAACAGCACAGGCTGGTGGTCTGACGAGAGCTCGTTCAAAGCGATCGGTTTTGTCATGTCCAGCAAGTTGTTGGAGAGCGCCAAGTCCAACGTCGAGGGTCGACCACGCCCCGCCGGGTGAAACGTGAAGGCGTCAGGGAAGTGGACGAAAAAGTTGCGGCTGGCTGCCTCCTGGAACATGACTGTTCCCGCTGTGTTTGCTCGTGCGCAGTTCCAGGAACGATGTCGAGCATTGAAATCACCGACCACGAAGAAAGGCTCGGTCCCTCGCGTGATGGTGGAAATGTCGCGGCGGAACTGTGTCCATGCTGAGCGCCGTCTTGCCCCGGGGAAGTAGGCAGCGATGATGTGTACATTTCCGTCCGCTGTACTGACGGAAATGCCAACAGTTTCGATGACCTTGGTCGAAAAATCGAGCTCCGTGTGCGTTAGGCCCTTGCGGACCGCTATCAGGACGCCGCCGCCTCTTTCGGCATCGGCTGAGTCGCGGTCGAATCGAACACAACGGAACTTTGGATGGTAGAAGGCTTGTTCCTCGTGCAGCCAGGTTTCGGTCACGATTCCCACGTCCACGTCGTGCCGTTCCAGAAAATCAAAAAACTCTAGCTTCTTTCCGTGAACGGATCGTCCGTTCCAATTAGCCACGCGCAAGATATCTACAGCGTTAGACACTGTAGATATACTTGGCTGTAAGCTCCACGAGAGCTTCGAGTTGGTCGAGTCGCGATTTGCAGCTTTTCAGCCGGGCGAACACTTCTCTCGCAAGGGCGAGGAACTCAGACATTGTGAACAGATTGCTGTTGATGTTGTTGCTGCTCCCTTGGGACAACGCTTCCGCGAATGTCATGGTCGATGTACCGACCGGTGAGTCGTTGCCGGTGCTACCGTTCTGCGGCACGGTGTTGCGGGGAGGGGTCAGGATTGGGGGTTTGGCGTTCCTGAGTTGTGCTTTCTTCTCGGCCAGTTTGGCCAAGTAGTTTTTCCGAGTTGGACAGCCACGGTAGTTCGCGGTGTGCTGGCCGCTGCAGTTCGCACACTTTATCGCTTCTCGCGTCACGTTCTTGTCCACCCTCGCCAGGTCCGCTTTGTTCGGCAGCCTGCACTCTGCCGAGAGGTGCTTCTCGCCACATTTCACACACAGCGCCGCAAGATTGCAGTTGCGCATTCCATGCCCGAAGCGTTGGCAACGGTGACATTGAACCGCATCTGTCGGTTTCCGCTCGTAGTAACGCCAACGAACGACGATGTTGAACACCGCCTTCACCTTTTGCAGATCGGACAACTTCACTGTCCCTTTGGCAAAGTGGAGAAGGTACAGCGCACTCTCCTCCAGCCCGGCCACTTTCCGCGAGAACAGTTTAAGCTCCTGGACGTGGACACCGAGAACAGCCAGCTCAGTTTCCAGTTCAGCTTCGTCGTACACTGGCAGTCCCGAAAGGACTACTTTCATCGGCTGTTCAGCAGCAGGGGTGTACGTATGGTACTGGATGTTGGCACCCCGAAGGGCCGCGAGTGCACTGCGGAAGGTGTCTTCACCAGAGCAGATCAGCTGTACGCCAGTCTTCGTCGCCTTCATGTTGAACGCTGTTTGCTGGATTCGGCTTTGCCCCAGAAATTCGCGAAGCTGCCGGGTCGATTTTCCGACCACCGAGATAGGAGGTACACGTACCTTCTTTCCTTTTGCAGGTTCCCCGATTCGCAAAACCGGGGGTGGTGTTGGATTTGGCGGCAACGAAATTGGGTCGTCACCCTGCTCATCCTCCAGCCCGTCGAACTGGTTGCTAGTCGGTATGTTGACTTCAATTACCTTCGTTGAACCGGCACCACCCTCGCTGGTGCTGTCTTCGGTGTCCATCGCAAGTGCCGCTGCTGCTGCCGCCGCTGCTGCTGCTGCCGCTGCCGCCGTCGTCGACCTCAGGTTGTACGGGTTCTTCGTCGGTGTTTCCTCTTCGAGGTTAGGGTCGTCGTCAAGCTTGCGTTTTTGTGCACTGTTCACTTGTACCGTTTGCGCCGTTTCTTCGGCCGCATTTTGCACTCCCGTGTCCGCGGAGTTCACCTGGTCCGACAGGATGCCGATTCGCAGGTAACCGAACCGTAAAACAGCGAAAAAATCGAAAAAATATGCACCACGAAAACGTTGGTTTGTTTACACTACCAAGCCAGGGTGTCAACTGGTGTTTTTTCAATGTCGAAAAAACAAAATTTTAAAAATCAGTTGAAAAACCCGAATCAAATTCGCAATCAAAAAATACTTTACATTTCATTTTGATATAATGCACCCTAGTAATATTTTCAATCCTACAGGCTTAGTTACTAGACAAGTTATACCTACTTTTGGGTATATATTTTCGATTTCTTCGAAACTTGTAGAATTGTTTCTGAGATACAGCCTCAAAAAGAATTCGATTCTAGTTTAGGCCTAATTAATTTAAGAACGACATTTTGTACAGCTCACAATTTCTTACCTTCTGACCTTCACAGATCCCAAAAAATCGATTTCAATCCTGAGATATTCAATACACACCTAAAAAACTCCGTGCATTGTTTATTTATTTATTTATTTCATCTTCGGCACTCGCCGCACAGACTACAAATTATGTCCTATTTTTAATTCACATTTAAACATACCGAACACAAACACATCTGCTACATCATTACCATTCCAACGTCCAAGGCTCCAAAAAAGTTGGAACGGTAACTTCAACTCGCTGGTTCTCGGGCATAACTCGCCCAATCAAGACGATTCTTTTTTCCAGTGATTTTTGAAGGATGTCTAGATGATCCTAGAACTTTGCAAAACTCAATTTGATCAAATCTGTCATGGCTGCGATCAAAAACATCGTTCTAACTTTTTTTCGCGAATAAAAAAAATCTCCAAGAATTTCACGGAGGCAGTCTTTTTTTAAAAGTTGGAACGATGTTTTCGGTCTCAGAAATTTCAGATTGTTCAAATCAAGTTCTTCAAAATTTTAGGATCATCTTTGTATTCTTACAAATTCCTGGAAACAAGAATCGTCCATATTAGTTTAGTTATGGCACACCCTGAAATTGATGTAAGTGCGACAATTGGCCAAAGGGATTCAAGTCAGAACGCGTTAGACACATGTACACACCCGACACACTCCAACAACGAAAATCAATCAAACTTCGGGGTGGTCAACCACACAAAACGTGTTTGTTATTGCTTACATTGCGTCCTCTCATTTTTTTTTTGAGATCTCGGAACGTCAAAAAGCGACGTGCGACAAGATAGCACGACAGCACGTTTTTAAAAACACTTTCACTGCATTGAATTAAATATTTTTGATTGTATTCTGTTTATCAATGCTTTAGGATATTATTCTGAATTCCCAAGTCAGTAATTTATTTTATCTGATTGAAAAACCTATAATTGATGTTTTACTTAAAAGTATCTTTATATAACTGAGTTCCTCACTTTTAACCTCACAGCTTAACGAATATGTCGTACAGTTAAACCTCGTATAAGAGCGCCTCGCATATGCAACTTTGCATATACGAGTCATTCCACCTGATTCGGTTTTGTCGCAAGAGTTGCATATGCGAGGTACAGGGCTTATGGGATTTTGGCTATATGGGAGACATGGGCTATATTTTTATAAAAAAATCAACTAAACTATACAAATTTATAGTGTTTTGGAATCGTTATGAAGTCAGCTATACAGCTACACCAAATTTACATGGTTTACGATGTTCTAGATCATCCGAAACTTCGTCAAGTTAAGGTCTATGTGTTCAACGCCGTACAAGTATGAGGTAGGCGATTTGACTGTGGTTTTTGACCACAGATCGTATCCGGATAGCCTCAGGGAGGTTCAGGGACTAGTCTACCGATATGTGGTGATGTTCTGGGTCTTCTGTAGAGTCCCGGGAGGTACGACCGATGGGTCAACCGCCGTAACACGGCAGAGGTCGGTGTTTTTTGACCTTAGATAATATCCAGATAGCCTCAGGGAGGTTCAGGGACTAGTCTACCGATATGTGGAGATGTTCTGGGTCTTCTATAGAGTCCCGGGAGTTACGACCGACGGGTCTACCGCCGTAACAAAGCAGAGGTCGATGGTTTTTGACCTTAGATAATATCCAGATAGCCTCAGGGAGGTTCAGGGACTAGTCTACCGATATGTGGAGATGTTCTGGGTCTTCTGTGGAGTCCCGAGAGCTACGCCTGAAGGGTCTACCGCCGTAACAAGGCAGAGGTCGATGGTTGTTGGCCTTAGATTATATCCAGATAGACTCAGGGAGGTTCAGGGACTAGTCTACCGATATGTGGAGATGTTCTGGGTCTTCTATAGAGTCCCGGGAGTTACGACCGACGGGTCTACCGCCGTAACAAAGCAGAGGTCGATGGTTTTTGACCTCAGATCATATTCGGATAGCCTCAGGGAGGTTCAGGGACTAGTCTTTCGATATGTGGTGATGTTCTGGGTCTTCTGTAGAGTCTCGGGAGCTACGTCCGATGGGTCTACCGACGTAACACGGCAGAGGTCTGTGGTTTTTGACCTCAGATCATATTCGGATAGCCTCAGGGAGGTTCAGGGACTAGTCTACCGATATGTGGTGATGTTTTGGGTCTCCTGTAGAGTCCCGGGAGTTACGGCCGATGGGTCTACCACCGTAACAAGATAGAGGTCGGAGGTTTTCGACCTCAGATCATATCCGGATAGCCTCAGGGAGGTTCTAGGGCTAGTCTACCGATGTGATAGGTCTTTTGTAAGATCTTGAGAGTTACGGCCGATTACGGCGATACCATTACCAGAAATAGGGACTCTACAGAAGACCCAAAGAATGACCACACATCGGTAGACTAGTCCCTGAACCACCGTGAGGCTATCCGAATATGATCTGAGGTCAAAAACTTCTGACCTGTATCTTGTTACGGTGGTAGACCCATCGGCCGTAGCTCCCGGGACTCTACAGGAGACCCAGAACATCACCACATATCGTTAGACTAGTCCCTGAACCTCCCTGAGGCTATCCGAATATGATCTGAGGTCAAAAACCACAGACCTCTGCCGTGTTACGTCGGTAGACCCATCGGACGTACCTTCAGGGACTCTACAGAAGACCCAGAACATCACCACATATCGGTAGACTAGTCCCTGAACCTCCTTGAGGTTATCCGGATATGACCTGTGGTGAAAAACCACAGTCAAATCGCCTACCTCATACTTGTACGGCGTTGAACACATAGGCCTTAACTTGACGAAGTTTCGGATGACCTAGAACATCGTACACCATGTAAATTTGGTGTAGCTGTAAAGCTGACTTCATAACGATTCCAAAACACTATAAATTTGTATAGTTTAGTTGATTTTTTATAAAAATATAGCCCATGTCTCCCATATAGCCAAAATCCCATAAGCCCTGTACCTCGCATATGCGTGCTTCGCATAAGAAACCCCCATATGAGGTGCATATGCGAGGTTTAACTGTACCTACCCAGCATAGTTTTAATATTGTTCAATGCCCAGTTCTGTAAATCACTCAGTTTGGACGATTCTCAAACTCTGCTGCAAATTCTCACCTCGGAAGCGTTGCTGAATTATGGCCAAAAGTTTCAAACGTGCATCGTCAATGGAGCGGATGGTGTTCAAACTTCGGACGCTTTACTCAACCTAACTGTTGCGATTGGAACATCTAATCAGTTTGTGGATATTCTACAAGGGACGTCTACAATGTATCGAGAAAAAGTTCCGCACAAATGTGATTTCTACGTTATTGTGATGAGTGATTCCGAACCATCAAGGTTGGAAAATGTGATGGAAAATCTAGAATATGCTAAATTTTGGGATGCAAATTCATACTTTGTCCTACTTGCTGAGGAATCCTGCTTCCAAAACATAAACTTTCAACATTTTATGCAATCATTTGTGCAACAAATACTCAAGTATGGAATCGTAAGGTCATTGTTTGTTCATCACAATGTTGAGGATGGCAGTAAGAAAATAATGATTGCGCATTACTATTATCAAACTTTTTCAACTTTTGTTGATATGGACAGCACTAGGAAGTTTATTGCCCGTGATCCTCTTCAGGATGTGAATGGATATCCTTTGAAAAGTGCGTACGCGATCAGCGTTCCATATCTGATTTGGGATGGTTACAGACTTAATGGACCTTGCTCGTTGTTTGTACAAGAACTAGTGTTGAAAATTAACGCAACTGTCGTTTGGATACCATTCACCTCTTCAACAGAGTTATTAAATAATCTTGATTACTTATTTTATACCAGGAGACTTAGCGTGTACTTTGCTTCAACTTTTTATTTGAGATACGCTAAGCCGGTTCCGATCACTCGGTTTTCTTCGTATTGCCTGCTGATTCCAGAAGTAAGAATAAGTGTTTATTTTCATTATTTGTATGTACCTTTTTCATGGCAGGTTTGGACCTTTATAGTCTTAGTTTTAATTTTGTGCCTTTTTGTTAATCAACAAATTCCTCAGATATTTCGCCGAAATTTAGTGCTTCACATATTATTTGAACCAAAAATTTCCTACGGCACTTTGAACAGCCCCGAACGTTTATCGCTGTTCGTGTTAACTGTTTTATTATTTTTCTTGATGGAGTGTTATCAAACATTGATGATATACTTTATGCTTAATCAAAAGTTTTATCCACCAATGAACACCATAGGCGAATTCCTCGACAGTGACCTTCAAGTTAAGATGACTCCCGAAACACTCGAATACATGCAGTTCTTCTATCCAAACATTGCTTCAAAAGCATTTGTTGAACCAGTTGTTTTGTTTCCCTTTGACAACACCTATGCCCATTTGGCGACCTGCAGTTTGGCTGAAATCTTTGCCGGATCCAATGAGAACTTCGACTCATGGACCAGAACTCGTCAGTTCTACATTCTTCGGGAGAGCTTTCACTGGAATTTGGTTCAGCACACGGTTTCCCGGTACGAGCCGTTTGCCGAGAAGGTTGGCTCATTTCACACCCAGCTGATTGAGGCTGGAATTTGGGACTTGTGGATTCAATTGCTTTCGGACAGGTATGCCAAAAAGTCACCGGAGCTGGTTACGAGCAGGTTGAGCTTTGACGACCTTATTTCGCTGTGGTTTATACTGCTAAGTGGATTCACCGTAAGTGGAGCAGTGCTGGCAGGGGAGGTGATTTGGTGCAAGAGGCGGATCATATTAGACAAGATTAAAAATTGTTTTAAATGGATGATACATTTTGGTTGGAGAGTTCTGGAAAAGGCATGTTATCACAATACACACAGGTAAACAATAACAAACACTTCTTGACGTTCCGAGATAAACGCGTATTAATTTTTGACCCTGAATAAACGAAAACGAGAGCACGCAATGTAAACAATAACAAACACGTTTTGTTTGGCTGACCATTCTGTGCATTTTCTCGAAGTTTGGTTGAATTTGGTTGCCGAGGTCCCGAGTTACAAATGTTTACGGTCAAACGCGTTCTGACCTGAAATCCCTTTGGCCAATTGTCGCACTTACATCAATTTTCAGGCTGTGTCAAGATAGCACGACAAGATTGAAACTTCATTCATATGAAAAGTGACAAAAATGCACGAAATTATTTTCAGTTTTTAAGGAATGTCTCTGGATTGATATCGAATGTTGGGGATCTATGAAGGTCAAAAGGCGAGGCATTGTGAGTTGCACAAATTGGCGTTCTTAACTAAATTTGGCCTAGAATGTACGTACGACAAGTTAGCTGGACGGCGACGAAATTTAATGTTGAGAATAAAAAACCTATGAAAAAATAGATATAAAGAGGTTTTTATTGCCTTATTCCCCTTTCCAACTTGACGCACTTGCAGAGTAATAAATTAGGTTTGAAATTTTTTTTGGGTTTCTGGGTTTGTCAAAAGGTCAAATTGTGGGCCAAAATTCACGTGCGAGAAGATAGCACGACATAACAAAGTTTTCGAAATAAACTTTGTTGTCGGGGAATTTTATGATGTCAGAAACAATGTTGTTCCTCTTCGATTTACTGAAAAAAGTAACTTTTTTTGTAAAAAAAGTGTACCTTTGTGTAATGTTTTATTTCCCGAAAAATCTCATTTTACAATTATATATGAAACATGTTCAGAAAAATCTTCTAGAACATGTTTTAATGCAAAATGTCAACTTTAGTATATGCAAATTTGATGAATTTTTTGTCGTAGAACCCAATGGCGTACTCAAAATTTACGTAGAGTGTAGTCAGATATGAAATCTTTGCGATTCAATTTGAAAAACAAAAAGCAACAAAAGCAAAACATTCTGACCCAGGACGGTACAGAAATTCTCAGCACGAAAAGTGAACATTTTAAAATTCAGACGAGGTACCGTAAACTGGGGTGACTTTGATAGCCCGGGGTGACTTTGATAGGTTTTTCAAATGCCCGTCAAATTAATATTTAAACATTTTTGAGAATTTTGAGTATGTAAGCATTAAGGGAAAGCTTATTATCGAACATATATGCAAAAATGTGACTGTTACATTGGATGTATCAAAAATAGTGGCCAAATCAAATTTCTATCAATGTCACCCCGGGCTATCAAAGTCACCCCAGTTTACGGTACTTGTAATCGGGCTGTAGTAGACGAATTAAGATGCTTCAAATTGCAAGAGGTGGGTTTTTTGTCCTCTATCTGGCCACCATAAAATTTCCTTCAGAGGGTTAAACCAGTTCCGGGAAAATCCAGATTGTTTAACGTATTTGTTCCGAAACATTATTTTTGGTCGAAAAATGTCAATAAAAAAGATGAAATCAATGTATTTTTTGAACAAATATTGTAGAAACTTGTTGACTCTTACAACATAAAATAGCAATTTTATAAAAATAGTTGTTTATTAACTAATGTTTTGATGAGTTTAACTTTAAAAAACTAAATTTTCACCATTTTTTTTAAATATAAACTTACTAAACAAAGTCATCAGAAGTTCAAAGTTGTTACAAACTTGCTAGAGGTACTTGTATTTGACACAGAAACAACATTAGCATTAGCATTAGCATTTGGAGGACGCCCCACCACCGGAAGGCACCACAACGCTTATCCCACTGTTTGGTGCGGTTGTATTAGACCCTCATCCGGAACAATAGTCCAACACGGGAGATATCATGTCTTCATCTTTTGATGAGTGTGTAATACTACCCAGGGCATAAGGGGGTCCTGGCCGGGTTCAAGCTATCCTCAGGGATTGGAAGGATCGTTAGTAAACACCTATCTAAAGTGCGCAAGGACCCCTACGTCACCTTAGTGGTATAGATCTACCATAACACCTATACATAACAATCTATACAATTTCGGCATTTCAATGAATATGCATTCGAGATAATCATGAATATTGCTTCATATGACTGTCAAGTATCTCTGGGCAAAGTTTCAGAAGGTTTGCTGATGTAGTTGTCGAGATACAGCCATTTTTAATATGTTATTTCTGACTTTTTCTAAGAAAATCTATTTAACACTGGAACGCCCAACGCATGTCCAACTTACACGGACGCCCAAACCTCCCAAAAAAGGTGGAACGCAACTTCAACTCGCTGGTTCTCGGGCATTACTTAACCAATCGGGACGATTCTTGTTTCCAGTGTTTTGTAAGAATGTCTAGATGATCCTAAAATTTTGCAGAACTTGATTTGAACAAATCTGTAATTTCTACGACCGAAAACATCGTTCCACCTTTTTTAAAACGACTGTCTCCGCGGAATTTTTGGCGATTTTTTTTTACAGGCGAAAAAAAAAGTTGGAACGATGTTTTTGATCGCAAAAATTGCAGATTTGATCAAATTAAGTTCTGCAAAGTTCTAGAATCATCTAGACATCCTAACAAATCACTGGATACCATGTCTTAACTTTTGATGAGTGTGTAATACTATCTTGATTGGTTGAGTTATGCCAACCAGAAACATTGAGTTGAAGTTACCGTTCCAACTTTTTTGGAGCCTTGGGCGTTGGAATGTTAAACGGTGTTAAAAGTCGGAAATAGCATCTTAATACGGCAGTATCTCAAAAACAACATCAGCAAACCTTTTGAAACTTGGCCTAGAAATACTTGACAGTCATATAAAGCAAAATCAATCATTATCTTGAAATGCATATTCTTTGTAATGCTGAAATTGTATCGATTTTATAGATTTTCTCAGAAAGTCGGAAATACCATTTTAAAATGGCTGTATCTCAAAAAATACATCAACAAACCTTTTGAAACTTTGCCCAGAGATACTTGACAATCATATGAAGCAATATTCATCATTATCTAGAAATGCATATTCTTTGAAATGCCGAAATTGTATAGATTGTTATGGTTTTCTTATTGAAAATCGGATGTAACATCTTAAAAGGGCTGTATCTTGAAAACTACATCAGCGAATGTTTTCATTTTTTCCTCAGAGGTGCGTTATGGTGTAAGGAATTGATAAACACCAAAATCTCGGATTGCGGTATTTTGAGCACCGTGTAAAGATGTTTGTAGGGAGGTTTTGGACTCAATGTTAGTAGGAGAGGTAGAACCCTAGGATATACCAAGAAAGGCGTTGCGGGTTGGTTGTAACAGTATTCCTAAAGCCAGTCTAAGCTCACCAAGTAGCCAGGCCCTAGTGGTTAGCATTTTTGCTTACCAATCCAAAGGACGGGGGTTCGAACCCCGCCTCAAGGGACTTTGATTTTTCATTCATATTCAGCTCTTTATGTAATTCTAAGTCCTTAACTTTCTCGATGGGAGCAGATGGGAATTGAACCCAGAACCATTCACTTACAAAGCGAACACCGTAACCATTCAGCTACAGCTGCTCCCGTGTATTTCACACAGAAACAACATTTCATAAAAGAATTCACTTAAATCAATCAGATTTTGTACTTTTATTAGGGGTACGGACTATTATTTGACCCCTATCGTTAACTTTTTGCAGTTAACTATTTTTATATTTATTAAGTATAAGTTTTTTTTTTACAAATCCAATGAATGGATCTTCAAGAAGACATTCTGCTGCTTCAATTGATGTATAAAACTTGGTGCGGGTGCACAGCCAAAGAAGTTGTTGTCTTCTTATTCAAATTTTGTGAAACTTACGGACTCAATCCTGCAAGAATGTGGTTGTGAAAATAGTCAAACTTTGTTGTGAATAACCTTGAAGACAGTAATTTAGGGTCTGTAACAGAAATATGGGTGCAAAAGCTATGGCTGATGTGTACCGTTAAGTCGAATTTTATGTACTTTAACATCACAAAAAGTATGGGACGGTACGGACAAATATTTGACTCACTGTACAAAATGAGATTTTTTGATATTTTTAAGACAAATGATTCCATGATATGATTGAACTTGCTAGCAACGTATAACAATTAGGCCTTGTTTGTAAATTCATGGAAAATTTTAAAACTGTCACATTTTTCTTACTAAAATATAACTCAAATATCTCTGCTGAGGAAAGTCAAAATTGCATATTCATGTGGAAAAAATAAAATAAGAAAGAGAAATAAAATTTCCAATGGGTAGCCGCATTCGTTTTTCTGGAAAAAATGGGCTTTTCTTATTTAAGAGCGAGTCCACGAACAGGGCATACCCCTTTGTATGGGACGTCGTTTGGACCTCACCAATCTGCCTGAAATTTTCAGGGGTTGTTTGTACATATAAAACTAGCATCTGGCCAAAATATGAGCACTCTAGGTCAACGGGAAGTGGGGCAAATCGGGACACAAAGTTTGAAGGTTCAAAAACGTCAAAAATCTTAAAAAGGCTGTAACTTTGGCAAAACTCAATTTAATTTCAAAATTAAAAATGCATCTGAAAGAGCTTAAAAATGCAACAAAATGCAGGGAGAAGCATCCCAATTGGTTAAATCTAAAGGGAGTTATTGGCATTTTAGTAAAAAAATAGCATAATTTTCGAACTCAAATAAAAAAGTGTTCCATCCAGATATCAACTCGGTTCGTCCTGCTGCTTGTAGGGGACATCTGGGACAACCATCTGAGTTTGAGAACGCTTTGGGTAAGGCAGTTTAACATATTAAATAGACACTTTTACTTTTAGTGAAATTTTTGTTTGTAAATTTTTGCTCGGGGGACCCCTTAGATCCAATTTTCTGGTATTTTTTTTATCATATTCGTGTTCCTGAGACAATTTCACAGAAGAAACATCCATAAAAATGTTTATTTTCACCAATTTTAACCCTTTAAAAAATTAAAGATAAAAAACAAATAAAAAGCTGGTTTTTTTCTGGTGTCATCTAGTATCCTTGGAAACGAAATTGATTTTCAATAAATGTGAATCGAAGATTTTTTTAACTTTCATTTTTTTCCTATTGAATTTTTAAAGCAGTTCCATCGGACACAAAAACGACAATTCCAGAGGTCCAAGTTGCTACTTACTCGTGCAGAACCGCGGCTCGTCGCTGCCGTCCCCGCAGTCGTTTACATTGTTGCAGTACTTGTTCAGCGGGACGCAGCGCCCGTTGTTGCACGTGTGCTCCGACATGGCACACTGGTGGCGCTGCTGCTGCTGGTTCTGTTGGTTTAGTTGGGCCTGCTTCTGGGCCGCCGTCAGCACCCGGGACGCCGGCTCGGCTTCGACTCCACCGAGCCGGATGAGGGGGGACGCCAGCAGGAGCAGCAACAGGGCAGGACACGTGGCCAGCATCACATTCCAGCTGCGTTGACTTTTGTGGTTGTTGCTCCAACTAGGACTCGAACTGATAGTGCTACTAGTGGGACTACTACTGGCAGTGGCAGTGATTACGCGGGACTCGCGGCGGTGGTCACTAGTTCCGTCGTGCCAACTGGTGGCTACTTCCGGCACAGGACAGTCCTCGTCCAGACGAGTTCGAGTGGTACAGTTGACACAATTGCTCCTATTGGGGGAGGACATTGTGCCGCCGCCGGTAGAATTGTCGTCGCAGTTCTTTTTGTGGCGATGTCTGTGGAAGTTACTCATACGGCGGGAGCGCTTTCGGACCGTTGACGGTGATGTTGGATCGTCCAGATCGTCCGGATCTGACGACGCAGTTGTGGCAACTGATGCTAGTGACGATGTGGAAGCTGCAATTAGGAGAGATGGAGAGAAGAGAGCCTTATTAGGATTTCTGCTATTGACGGTGCGTTGTCGTAATGATGGGCAAAATGTACACAACATCTTGTCAGTTGATTTATTTGAGTTGATTATTTTTTTAAGGTTTAAATAAATGGAAGTTAAAATTAATTAGGAAAACGCAGAAAAACAAAATTGAATGGTTTCATAACTACTCCATTAAATTACACAATATTTTTTTAATTTCCATTTCAATAACCTCCTTTTCATGTCATAGTAGCGAAATCCACTGAGTGAGGTCAATTAACTACTTTTCATCCCAGTGAAAACCACACATTCCAAATCATCCGACGAACAGGTGCAAGCCCCAAAGTTAACGACTTCAAGCAACAGTTTCCACCTACTGAGGCTTAAAAGGTGCTGGTGGCACTTTAGACTAGGGCAAAATTAGTGCAGCTCTTTACATTGCCCTCCCACCAAAGGATCGCCCCCTCTTTAGCAATTAACTTCAAGAGCAGCAACCATAATCTTAAATGAAGCCACGAGTATGTACTAAAAAGTTGTACTAAAATGGAGGAGGTGGAAAAAAACGTCAAGTCTTCGAAGGGTTGAAACTGAAGGCACTCGCGGTAAAACTTGTATGAGTGCTAAATTACAGTGCAAACAGATTTTGCTCATTTTTTCCACCACTTGGAGGTGGTTTTTGGCGGGGTTCGTTAGTTGAGGTTGAACTTAGGCATTAGGGTGGGTCACAAATGCAAAAAGTTGAGCTAGATCGGATAGGCGGGCAGAAAATCATAGTTGCATATCCCTAGAAGCTCTCCTGAAAATTTCAGCCAATTTGGTTGAGAATTCGAGGTGCCCACTCGATTTCAAATTTGTATTGGATTTTGGACCCGTTAGTATGGGGAAAACGGTACTTTTTACATTTTATTCTCCTAAAAATCAAAATTTGTACCAATTAAAATTCTGAGCGAGGTATTTATAGATTTTTATATGGGGAACAACTTCGTAGAACATTGCGAAACGATCTGAGCGGATCTGGCTTAGTTATAAGTGGTTTAAGCTAAGTTGTATTTCCAGGGTTAACTCCAGGACTAAAGTATAGTCTTTTTATCTAAACGGTCACTATGATCAGACAAAATAAACTGCCTGACAGATGACGAACTTGTTTTTATTTGTTGGCAATTTTTGATGATGCGCGTTGAAGTCGAGGTGAGTGTTGAAGCTTTTTCGAAGTAGTTCTGGACATTTTAACAACCAGTTCCTTTCTTCCTAGCCAATGTTGCCACCAAAGAAGATTACGGGTACTGGACCGTTACTTGGACCGGCGTGGAAGGAGATTCGAGTGAATCTGACCTGGGCGTAGGTTAGCCAGGACGGACGGTTTCCGAATGCCGGTGGAGGCAAGCACAACAAGCCATCACCACAGAATCAAATGCAGAACACGTCAAGATTACCTTTTTTTAGTTTTGTTTGAAGATTTGATGTGATTAAATGTGATTTGATGTGATTAAATGAAATAAAATTGAATGCTGGCCGATGCAGTAAAACCTGCAGAATAACGAAGGCACAAGTAACATTATTCGTCACAAATACAAATCAAATTCTCACTGCACCATCAAGTCCACACTCTGACTACATTATGAACTTGGTGGACAAAATTGTGGGAAGCAGTTTAAAGTGCTTTCAACAGCTACAGAAAACCCTTTTTCTGTTCGGAGGCGTTACGAATTGTATTTTGTCGCCGTTTTAGGCCCAAGTTGCCAAAAAAAATCAAAAATTATGCGTTGATCTAGAGAAATTCTCAAAATGCAAAGCGTTACGCCTTCGCTTAAGCAGAGATTTTTTGACAATAACATGTAGTTACACAATAAAACACTGCTAAGTTTGATTTTATTCATAGCTTATAATTAGTATATTTATCTTTTAACAGTTAGAAAAATCTGAACTCCTGTCTATGTCTCTTCGTTCCATCACGGCCCGTTCCCGTGAGCTTCTTTAACGTTGGCCATTGAAAATCATGTTCGGGTTCTGGTTCGTATTGAATATTTTGTTGAACATCGCCTTGCCACTAACTTTCACTAATTGCGTCCGATTAGTCCAGAGATTGGTGCCACACGAATCTTTTCGATTCCGGCGTTTTGGGACTCATCCTGTGGTGATGGCTTGTTGTGCTTGCCTCCACCGGCATTCGGAAACCGTCCGTCCTGGCTAACCTACGCCCAGGTCAGATTCACTCGAATCTCCTTCCACGCCGGTCCAAGTAACGGTCCAGTACCCGTAATCTTCTTTGGTGGCAACATTGGCTAGGAAGAAAGGAACTGGTTGTTAAAATGTCCAGAACTACTTCGAAAAAGCTTCAACACTCACCTCGACTTCAACGCGCATCCACAAAAATTGCCAACAAATAAAAACAAGTTCGTCATCTGTCAGGCAGTTTATTTTGTCTGATCATAGTGACCGTTTAGATAAAAAGACTATACTTTAGTCCTGGAGTTGACCCTGGAAATACAACTTAGCTTAAACCACTTATAACTAAGCCAGATCCGCTCAGATCGTTTCGCAATGTTCTACAAAGTTGTTCCCCATATAAAAATCTATAAATACCTCGCTCAGAATTTTAATTGGTACAAATTTTGATTTTTAGGAGAATAAAATGTAAAAAGTACCGTTTTCCCCATACTAACGGGTCCAAAATCCAATACAAATTTGAAATCGAGTGGGCACCTCGAATTCTCAACCAAATTGGCTGAAATTTTCAGGAGAGCTTCTAGGGATATGCAACTATGATTTTCTGCCCGCCTATCCGATCTAGCTCAACTTTTTGCATTTGTGACGCACCCTATTAGGCATCTAGTGAAACGGAATAGGAGGGAAGGGGAAAAACGAATAAATGTGCTTAAATTGCAGAACGTGCTCACTGCGATGCTGGCGAAAGCTCTGCTGGGCAGATGAAAGCAAACAGCGAAAGCTCGGCTGCTGGACCCGTCATTCTGGAAGATAAATTTACATTTGCATAGGGACTTGGTTTTTTTTCTTGTTGGGGCAAGTTCGTGGTCAGTGTGGTGTGAATTCCCACGAGAAAAAGTAATAAATTGGAGGAAATTCTGGTATGCTTTTTTTGGCCAGCAAAAAACTTTTTTGGAACAGTATTTTTGTCCTAAATGGGTATTTAGTAGGCCTGCTAAAATATTAGCTTGCATAAAAGACATTATAATGCAAAGTAAGATTGCAATTATGTTGATGCTGTGTTTACCTGGCAAACAAAAAAATTAATTGTTAATTTTTCCGTGAAAAATGACAAACAAACAAATCTCTGTGTGTGTGTGCAACCAACCAAACGGGACCACGCGGCCGCTTCTTACAAATTGAGTGTATTTTTAGATCTACATGCTATACATGCAAATAACTCGCATAGGCATTTGGAAGGTGTTAGCTCTGCCGAGCTTCGGTGACCCATTTCTACGCTGGCTAGCCGTGCGCGAGGTACTTCAGCTTGAGTCGACAGGCCCCGCCCTGAAGAACGTTTGCACCAATCGGATTCAAACGTTATTTAGAACTTCCGAACCCTTGTCAAATGGACAAAGGACCCAGCGCGTATATAGTTGATAGTAACAGTATTCCTAATTCCAGTCATGGCTCACCAAGTCGCGAAGGCATAGTGGTTAGCATTTTTGCTTACCAATCCAAAAGGACGGGGGATCGAACCCCGACTCAAGCAACTTTGGTTTTTCGTACATGTTCAGAGTTTCAAGATTTATATTTCCTATACTTTCTCGTTGGGAGCAGATGGGAATCGAACCCAGGACCATTCGCTTTCAAAGAGAACACCGTAACCAGTCAGCCACGGCCGCTCCCTAATGACAAACAAACAAATCTCTCCACCTAAAACCGAAAACCACGTAACTCTCATTCGCCTTGGTTTTCAATCAACCCAAAATCCCACTAACACACCCACTTCATCACAACCTACAACAAGTAGCAATGCTACTCGTAGTTTTGTAGGCTGATTGTATTTGCTTTAGTCACGAAGCCTTCGATTGAGGTGCGCTTGAGGCAAAGCGGGATTAACTCATTTGAATTAATGAGCTTGGTTTTGATACAGTTTCCGCCGCCACTGAATGACTGCTTTCTGCTACTTACGTGGGTACATTCATTAGAGGAAATTGTTTTTCGGTCGGAAAGTGGCTTTTGAAGAGACAGGCGCACTGTCTTTGTCAAGCAGATAATTAATTTGGGGAATCTTGAATAGTGAGATTACACAGTGATACAGACAAACATCAATAATTCAAAAACGATGAAAATGCATATGGGACATTTAAGCGATCAGCGGCAGCAAACGTATTCTAAATTACTCCTGAATTACTCTTTTTTGATACAACTTAACAGGGCTGTGGAGTCGGAGTCGGAGTCGGTGGAGTCGGGTCTTATTGGAGACCTGGAGTCGAAGTCGGAGTCGTCAATACTCGAACAGTTGGAGTCGGAGTCAGAGCCGAAAATTTCTGATAACCCGGAGTCGGACTTGGAGTAGGAGTTATTTAAAATTAATCAAAAAATTTGTTATTTGTTGATTGTTCAGTATTTCGTCAGCTGTGTGCTATCTTGTGATAACGACCATTTAGTACTTGTCGAGAAAATCGATTTTTAAAGTTTGATGATAAATATTTTCAAAACTTTGAATGGTAGAGTCAAACTTTTTGAAGCAATCGTATACTATCGCTTAACAAACGACCCAAGTTTCAACTAATTTGGTTACACCTGTTAAAAGATACAGTAAATTATGTAATCAAAAATCTTAAAAGCACGTGTCACAAGTGTGTTTCGAAAGTAAAATTGTACTACGTGTCACAAGTGTGCACAGAATTTTCATACAAACTAAAATAGACTTAAATCAATAGTTTAACCGACTTAATCAGTATATTTTCAAATACAACAGATTGCATTGCCTTCAGAAAATGTGTATCAACATAAATTTGTGAAAAACAAGAAAAATTTTCCACATTTTCCAACACCATGTATGACGTGTCACAAGTGTGCACGATCATTTTGATGATAAATTGGTCTATGTCACAAGTGTGCATTGCGATATCCGGGAAACGGAAGCGAGTTTCCAAAATCGGGTTAAAGCATCTTGTAGTGTTTGTTAAGTATAGCAAAACGTCATCATTAACTCATTTTCGACCAAAATGGTCTATGTCACAAGATAGCACACAGCTGACGATTTGTTATAATGCAGGTTTATTCAAAAACTTCTTATATTTTTGATTTTTTTTTATCGCATGCACTGCATTCATGCACTTAATCGCATGCACCATTATGTTTTTGAAGCATTTTTAATGTGATTGGAAAACTCTAATTGTGTTATATCGCTATGATCACCAAATGATAACCTGTTAATTCTTTCTTACCCAAATATGTAGTATCATAATTCAAAAAATAATAAACAATTTTGTTTTGTAGTCATACATATTCAATTGATTCTTGAATGTTTCCTTTTGCAAAATTGACAAAATTTAATCCAGCTTTTGCTGGAAAAGTACACACACACAGTCATGTCTTAGAGGTTTTAAGTAAATATTTTTTTCAAGAAAAAAGTAGAAATAAAGATACAAAAAAGATTATAAATATAAATCACTGTTTTTGGATGTCGGGAAAAAATCATTGACAGTATACATAACTCTTTCATAAAATAATCAACGATTATTTTTTCCAGTGATTTGTTAGGATGTCTAGAACTTCACAGAACTCAAATTGATCAAATCTGTAATTTTTGCTTTCCAACTTTGAATTCGCAAAAAAAATCCGTCGTTTAAAAAAAAGTGGGAACGATGTTTTCGGTCGCAGAAATTACAGATTTGTTCAAATCAAGCTCTGCAAAATTTTAGGATCATCTAGACATGAGCATGCGCATGAGCATGGTTGACTGCCAATGAGCTGCTACTCCGTTATTGGCAGAACAGTTGAACGGATGGCTGATCATTTTTGATTAATTGTTTATCATTAATCAAAAATGATCAGCCATCCGTTTACTGTTTAACCCCTGAAGACCCCAACTTTATTAGTCAATACCGGCGCCCTCCCATGAAGCCTGCAGTTCAACAAAAGGGAGGAGTGTTAGTCCAATAACGTCATGATTCGAATTCCCGGACGCTTCGAAACCCGGACACTTCATCTTGTTTCATCAATTATTTGGATATAAGTTCGAATTATGAATGTCAAAACTGTGTCATTTGATGAATTCCAACATCAACTTTCATTTAAAGTTTGTTTGAACGCTGTAGTTAATGCCAAAACAATTAAATACAATAAAATTATAAGTTTACCAAAAATGCGAAACATTTCGCTTGAAATATTTCATAGGCGTTCGAAGCACCGAGAAGGCACAGCAGAAATTTATGGTTTTGATTTTCTTAAATTCTAGCAAATTTTTATATAAACTATCGATTGTTTTGATGTTAACAGCTTATTTGAGACCTAAAGAATGCCATTCAATAACATTTCAGTCCAAATTTGTGCGATTCATAAGTAAAATCGAGTGTCCGGAATTCGAAGCAAAAGTGTCCGGATTTCGAATCAGCTTTTATCAGTGTCCGGGATTCGAAGCACAACAAGTCATTTTAATTTTAAAATTCTGATGAAAAAATGTTTGAAAAGACATATTTTGCATGTATTTTCTTGAAATTGTCTGTTTATTCTACATCCTTATGATATTTCTACATTTCCTACTTATTGCATGATTTTTTGCCAGCTATAACAAAAATGATATGCTGCTAAGTGTCCGGATTTCGAATCATGACGTTAGTTGAAGTTGCAGACTCATGTGCTCATGTGCTTTTCGCTATATCGATGCTTGTGTGCTCTTTTATACTAACTGACATTTTGGTGGTTATGAGAAAATCGATTTTTTAACTTTGAATAACTGTTTCTGAGAAACTAGTCGAAAAACAATTGTCCTAATAATTATAAAGTATGCTCCTGACATAACTTAAAGATATGGTAAAATATGAAAACCTTTGAAATGCAAAAAAAAATTTGGCAGAGAAATTACGAAAAAAAATCATGCTTGCAATTAGCACAAGTGTGTCTTGAACAGTGATTTGTATGAGTTAGCACAAACGTGCACAGGGCGAATTTTGCAGTTGAGCTAAAATGCTTCTTCGATGGCAGAGTCGTGTATACTTCCAACGTGGCACTTGGTACAAAAGTGCGCAGAGTAATTTTATTGTAAAAATAGTAGTTATTTGTTGTTTCAATGTTTTTTTGCGTATTAAATTTGGATTGTTGTTAGTTAAGGAACATTTTTCTCAACAATACTTTTATAATAGACTTGTTTATCATTGAATTTATTGTGAAAATTGTAGTTTTTGAGAGCAACTACCGTTAAAACTTGAATTTTATGTAGAACAACTCAATGAAGTGTGAGGTTTCATAAATATAAGTATGATAATCCCTGAAATAGCTTCAATAAGACCAACTATGACGAAAACCGAATAGTTCTACGCTTACAAACAGAAAAAAATGATTTTGTAAAAACTTTGAGCCAGTTTATTTTATTTCCATCATGTCATCCCAAGTAACATTTTTTTCCAGGAGTTCTACAAGAGCTCTTCAAGATAGCTACAGCATAGCAGTTTGGACCGCGGTAGGATAAAATTCTCTTCAAAACTTCTTCAGGAGTTTGGAAGAGTACTTGAAGAGAGTTTTATCCTACCGCGGTCCAAACTGCTATGCTGTAGCTATATTGAAGAGCTCTTGTAGAACTTTTGGAAAAAAATGTTACTTGGGATACGACCTTTTCAGAAATGCAAGATATCCAGGACACAAACCATAGAACTGTTATGGTAGATTGCAGTTAGAACAAGTGTGTCTCTTGCAATGAATTCTTAGTTTGTATCGAATATAACAAAAGTGCTCCAAAAAAATTAATACTTAGTCTTTGAACATGGACGACCCCTACAGTTGTGCTAAGTGTGCACAACTACGTGAATGATGTTGTTACGTGTTTTTTTTTTTTGGTTTGGACGATCCCTGCAGTTGTGCTAAATGTGCACAATAGAGTGTAACAAAAATGACTTTTTGGCGGGCATTCAAGGGTTTGTTCCGGTGGGCATACTAAGCCCAAATCCAAAATATGAGCTTGATTGGACGTAACAGGAGCTGGCGCTCCGCCCTTCAATTTTAAATGGGATTTAACCCGTAAAAAAAGATTTTTTTAAAAATGTCACTTTTTGAGGCATTTTGGCCACTGGAGCGTTTATTTTCAACATCATTGGCGTGTAGGCCAGATCCTTGCGCATCTTCTGGTATATATAACATTGAAATTTGGAGCACCCTGGAGTTCGGTACAGGCCTTCAAAGTTTGGCATTTTTTCGAAAAATCGGCCCCGGCAAAATCAAATGGCGTCTAGGGCGTCGCGAGGCGCGACGCATATCTTTTTTGCCGGGACCGATTTTTCGAAAAAATGCCAAACTTTGAAGGCCTGTACCGAACTCCAGGGTGCTCCAAATTTCAATGTTATATATACCAGAAGATGCGCAAGGATCTGGCCTACACGCCAATGATGTTGAAAATAAACGCTCCAGTGGCCAAAATGCCTCAAAAAGTGACATTTTTGAAAAAAATCTTTTTTTACGGGTTAAATCCCATCTAAAATTAAAGGGCGGAGCGCCAGCTCCTGTTACGTCCAATCAAGCTCATATTTTGGATTTGGGCTTAGTATGCCCACCGGAACAAACCCTTGAATGCCCGCCAAAAAGTCATTTTTGTTACATCCTAGTGCACAACTTCTTGAAGGGTGTTTGAGTTGGATATTTGGGTTAGATTAAGTGTGCAATTAATTAGTGGATGTTATTGTTACGTAGTTTTTTTGGATTGGACTATCCCTGCAGTTGTGTTAAATGTGCACAACTTCTTGAAGGGTGTTTGAGTTGGATATTTGGGTTAGGTTAAGTGTGCACTTGGTTAGTGGATGTTGTTGTTACGTAGTTTTTTATTGGACGACCCCTGCCGTTGTGCTAAGCGTGCACAACAAGAGTTCTCAAATGAACCGGTTAGGCTAGGTTCACCTATTGGTTCGGCTTAAACCTCCCTTTGTGGTTCAATCCTGGTTCAGTGAACCATGAACCATTCGTTACACCGCAACATTTGTTACACCGCAACATTCGTTACACCGCAACATTCGTTACACCGTAACATTCGTTAAACCGTAACATTCGTTACACCGTAACATTCATTTCACCGTAACATTCGTTACGCCGTAACATTCGTTACACCGCATCATCCATTACATCGTAACATTCGTTACACCGCAACATACGTTTCACCGTATCATTCATTTCACCGTAACATTCGTTACACCGTAACATTCGTTACACCGCATCATTCGTTACACCGTAACATTCGTTACACCGTAACATTGGTTAAACCGTAACATTCGTTACACCGTAACATTCGTTACACCGTAACATTCATTTCACCGTAACATTCGTTACGCCGTAACATTCGTTACACCGCATCATCCGTTAGATCGTAACATTCGTTACACCGTAACATTCGTTACACCGCAACATACGTTTCACCATAAAATTCATTACACCGTAACATTCCTTACACCGTAACATTCCTTACACCGTAACATTCGATACACATTCGATCATTCGTAACATTCGTTACGCCGTAACATTCGTTACACCGCATCATCCGTTACATCGTAACATTCGTTACACCGTAACATTCGTTACACCGCAACATACGTTTCACCGTAAAATTCATTACACCGTAACATTCGTTACACCGTAAAATTCCTTACACCGTAACATTCGTTACACCGCATCATTCGTTACATCGTAAAATTCGTTACACCGTCACATTCATTTCACCGTAACATTCGTTACATCGTTGTATGATTACACCATAACATTCGTTACACCGCATCATTCGTTACATCGTAAAATTCTTTACACCGTAACATTCGTTACACCGTAACATTCTATACACCATAACATTCGTTACACCGCAGTATAGTTACACCGTAGTATGGTTACACCGTAAAATTGTTACACCGCAACATTCGTTGCATTGTAGCATTCTTGGCACCGTGACATTCGTTACACCGTAAAACATCGCAATTAAAACATTTTTTAAGTCGTTGTACACACTTAGCACAAATGCAGGGGTCATCCAATCCAAAAAAAACTACGTAACAATAACATTCACCTACCAATGTCACACTTAGCTTAACTTAGGGGTCATCCAATTAAAATAAAACTCTGCCACTAAATAATTATTTGACACACTTCGTCTAACTTACAACTTCTTCACGTATCCAGATGTGCACACTTGTGCTACAGTATGTAAAAAAAGTATTTACACCCCTTGGGCACTATGTACATATTGTGATGAAACATCTAAACAATTTAATGTTGACAGAAACCTAGTACTACGTTTTGTTCAGAAACTCATGCCAGACATTTTGCTACAAAAAGCTCATGAAGAGATGATTTCTATAAAAAGTTATATAACAAATACTATTACGAAAATAAAAAAGGTGCAAAAAAAGTTTGTACACCTTTCGAAAAATTTACATAAATAATGTTATTTGTTGACAAATCACCATAAATCCAGTCTCCCAACTCCAAATAGGCATCCTTTACTGATTAAAAAAATAATTTGGATTGAATATAAAGTTTACTAACTACTTAGTATAAAAGTTTATATAACTCTGGAAATTCTATATAAAACTTATCTTAACTTAATTTTGAAATCTTCTAATTCAACTAAATGTCAATATATTACCATAGAATTGCTAAATAAACATTTTGGAGTAAGTATAACACCGTTTTGGGGGTATTTGTATCGATAGAATAGATTTTTCGTTGGAATTTCGTACCAACCCGGAATTACGTCGTCGGAAAATCCGCCGGCATCTGAACCGGTCCACAATTCACAAGTCAACCTATGTGGCATCAGAAAGGGCATAAAATTTCCGATCTTTTGATACCCATACATCCAGGTTTTCTATAACACCCACGTTTTTAAATACCTAAGCAAAAACGTTGTTATGGTTTCGTTTGAGCAACCTGTCAAAAATGTATGGAATTTCGTAATTTTTGTTCTCGTGGATCAAACTTACTTTTTGCCCAGGTATTTAAAAACGTAGGTTTTAAAGAAAACCTAGATGTTTGGGTATCAAAAGATCGGAAATTTTATGCCCTTTCCGATTCCACATAGGTTGACTTGTGAATTGTGGACCGGTTCGGATGCCGGCGGATTTTCCGACGACGTAATTCCGGGTTGTTACGAAATTCCAACGAAAAATCTATTCTAGCGATACAAAGACCCCCAAAACGGTGTTATACCCACTCCCAAATGTTTATTTTGCAATTTTATGGTAATATATTGACATTTAGTTGAATTAGAAGATTTCAAAATTAAGTTAAGATAAGTTTTCTATAGAATTTCCAGAGTTATATAAACTTTTATACTAAGTAGTTAGTAAACTTTATATTCAATCCAAATTATTTTTTTAATCAGTCAAGGATGCCTATTTGGAGTTGGGAGACTGGATTTATGGTGATTTGTCAACAAATAACATTATTTATGTAAATTTTTCGAAAGGTGTACAAACTTTTTTTGCACCTTTTTTATTTTCGTAATAGTATTTGTTATATAACTTTTTATAGAAATCATCTTTTCATGAGCTTTTTGAAGCAAAATGTTTGGCACGAGTTTCTGAACAAAACGTAGTACTAGGTTCCTGTCAAACTTTAAATTTTTTACATGTTTCATCACAAAATGTGCATAGTGCCCAAGGGGTGTAAATACTTTTTTTACATACTGTAATTGCCTTCCAAAATAGTGCTCCATAATATTGCTCAAACTAGTAAGGACACCTGGCAATTTACCATAATATAATAGTATAATCGTATTTTTATGGATTTGCGTGTTTTCAAAAGGTCAAGCCATGATGAAAAATAAGAGAGCACTTCCATGATGCGTTCGAAAATGTCAGTTAGTACAAATGGTTGCAGGGCGATATCTCCGCATAGGAAACGAATTTTTCAGATCTCTTAGAAGCGTTTTGTAGGGAATTTAATTAGCTAGAAGATGTCATCATTAACTCATTTTGGCCTAAAAGTCAGTTAGTACATCAGAGCACAGAGGCATCGATATATCTACCTGTTGACATCTCATGAGACCGTTGAATCCACAGCATCTCCTTCAAGCATCACGTGATTAATATTTTTTGGGTTAGTAGGATAAGGTGGCTTTTCGATGCCTCCCGAGCTACGATGCTATGAGGAGGACTTTAATAATAAACCCGTCGCAGAATCCTTCGAGCTATGATGCTATGGGAAGGTATTTCTAATTAACCCACCAAAACACTCGCGCACAGTTATTTCAATATCAAATACATTTTATTTTGCACCACGATTTAACCGTCAGCGTGTCTTTCAACAAAGATATAGAAAAGACTTTTATACAGTTATTTTACTTTGAACACTTTAAAACTTAACATCATCTCATATTTTAATACAATATTTGACACGATGTCCAAATTTGAGGATCATCTAGACATTCTTACAAAAGCCTGGAAACAAGAATTGTCCCGATTGATTGAGTTATGCTCGAGAACCAGCAAGTTGAAGTTACCGTTCCAACTTTTTTGGAGGCTTGGGCGTTCCTGGGTTAAAATATATAGCACGCGTTCTCCCAAAATTTGATGTGATTGCTGAAAATTCACTTAAATTCAATTCTGACAATTCGGGTTTTTTAGAGGGCACAAATCTATCATACCTGGACGAAACTAAAGCGTTCACTGACATCATATTAAAAAATGTCGAGTTGTGATATAAGTTAAGGGCCTTGGATTCGTGATCGGAGTCCAAAGTTACCCCTGAGATCATCTTTCATGTAAATCAAAGAGGGGTCGGCACTACACAGCTAAAAATCTGGTGGTAAAATCGCATGCAAAAGCATGCACATCACCTTCGTCAAAATAAACACTTAATTTTACACGCTGCCTGTACAATTTTTGTAAACACAAAAAAAAGTTGCAACCGACGGAATTCAAACCCAGCACCTACAGTAAGGACTGGCGCCTTAGTCCGCTCGGCCATCAGACCAATGATAAATGTAAAGGATAAACGTATATGTGAGCTCCACATTTCGGTCAAGTAGGTTTCCCATACTAATGGGCTACATATTTCAGGGTGTAATATTACACAGAATCTCATAGAATAATGCAAAATTTATTTTACACCCAGGCCTTTTACACGCAGCTGGATTACTACTTTATTTGCTGTGTACTTATTCCGATTTCGTGTGAGTTGGTTGTCATTCAATATTTCGTATCAATCAATATTTCGTATAAAAAATACGTTCACCACCGATATTACGTGATGATTACAATACACATATAGAATTCAATAATCAAAGACTAGACATCACCCAAAACCAATTTTAATTCAGTATCGATTCCGATAAACTTCCACAACAACTATGCAACCAACATAACATTACCACTGATATCGATATTATAATCAAACTAATCCACTTTGGAATCGAGTAAGCACTCCACCCAAGCTGCACACCTGGCTAGCCCATTAAATGTTCTACTATTCAGCGGGGAAGGGAGGAACTAGGTTGCATTTTAATCAGATAATGTGCTCCGGCACGATTATTCGCAACTATTTATCCGCTTCGTCCAATAAATTCAGTCCACCGTTTAGCGCCGTTTCATTAACTTATTTCCTAGAAAGTGAAGCGCGCCCACCCGACGATAGTATTGCAGTGCAACTATTTGGTAGTTGGTGAAATTTTGCACTGTGAAGAATGTGTTAATATGTTAGTAATGTGTAATTGTTTTCTTCACAAGATACTGTTAGATTATATTCATATTTAAAAAAATTACCTGCAATTGTTCAGTTGCATTGAATTCAAAAAGTAGCTACAAAATAATTCTCAAAGTGTCGGTCTAAAATACCACAAAGGCTCCCAGCGGTCCCCGACCACACAGAGCGGCCATAAATTTTACAACAATTAAAATTCAAGCCCCGGCGTGCGGTGCGGTGTAAACTTTCGTGCCCCGGCTTTTCGTGTAATCGTTGGGGCCCCGGAATGTGTCTGCACACACGTGCCCTCCTCTCTAGAGCTAGAACCGTCGGCAGGTTGGTTGGTAACACTTTCGGTTCTAGGAAAACCGACCAGAAAAGGTGTCGGATAATCCCCGAGCGCCGCTTTGCCCCAACCCAGCCCCGGCTGACGGTTCTCCCGGAGCTCTCGGAACTATGTTTTTGGGGGTGGTGGGTGGTTTGTTTGGAAAATGAATGGAAAAGTGATTTCATTTTCACCCGGAAAATGTGAAGGTGGGTACGCCGAGGTGGAGCAGATTTTGTTTTAGGGAAATTAATAGTTACACTACTTTGGCACTATAAATCGTTTAATTCCCCGAGCGAAGGCTTCCGAAAATGGATACAGTTGAATGAATGGCAGGATGAGCACTTCCGAAATTGGTGCTGCAGGGTTGGTTGAGAATTGTATACGGCTTGTGAATGTAACAAGTGGATGCTACAATTTTGTAAGTGTGAATGGCCTTGTTTTCTTTTCACATAACAGTTGCTTTCATGCTTTTCAAATATATTAACATTTTAGTCTGAATTAAGTAATGGATGAAAAATTGAGAAATACTTCAAGATTTGAAAGAAAGACAAATTTTAAAATAGCAACAACTATAAATTGTGATTGTACAAAATGAGTTCAATCGATTTTGTATATTGAATTTGGTTTATTTTAGTGTTCGAATCAAAAATCAAACCATCCAACCGCCGCCAGCGATTCCACCGGAGAGGACTTAGTTTGGTGTGACGGAACGACTTAACGGCCTAACAACAACCAAGGCCGGGATCGACGTTTTACTTCCTCATCCGATGGAAGGTTGCCTTAGGTTGGAGAAGATGGGAATCGAACCCATGATCATCCGCTCATAAAGCGGACAGCGTAACCATTCGGTCACGCTTGCTGTCCCTGTAACATCTCAACAAAACAATATTGAGAGCATGTTTTTTCTTCTATCTCATACTTTTTTGCATTGTTTTCTCTAAATTACAAAACAATGTCATTTGGCATTAAGAGGTTACATACATGTAATTCGACAAAAAAAAGTCAGAGGTTGGTGTGAGGTCACACTTAATTTTATTAAAAGTCTGTTTTCAGGGCATTAAAATATAAATTTTCATCTATCATCAAAACAAATTTTAAGACATTTGATTGTATCATTGCCGAGATAAAGCTTTTTGAAGTAAGCAGTTTCAAAAAACGGGTGCCACCAGCGATGGAATAAAAATCATCATCTTGATTATTCGGCGGAACATCTTTTTCACTACTACACTTGCATGTGTAAAGTCACAGGTCGAAAAGAGAACTGTCACTTTTTGTAGTTGGGCAATGAGTGTAAACAAAGCGTAGTTAATAGTTTTAAGTGATGCTAACAAAGAAAATCACAAAAAATCATCCACAAATTGATTTTTTGGAGAAATTCGTGAGAGATTTTCTTTTGCGTGATTTGCCTCCTCTCTCTTTCGCGGGTGAAAAAAGTTCGCAAGCGAAAATGAAAAAAAATGAAAAAAAAAAAATGTTTGCGATTATTCCATCCCTGGGTGCCACGATATCTTAATACTGCCTTGACCAAATTGGCTCACAATTTTGGTGAAGACTCGTCAAACCGGTCCTGTGTGCATGACGAAAGCCGATTTTCAAAAAACTTTTTTTTAAAAAAAAGATAAAAATATTTTTGTGTTTTTTATATAAAAAAATACAGTTTTTGATTTTTGTATTTTTTAAAAAAGCAAAATTTCTAAATCCGGCTTCGTCATGCACCAATTTGGCCCATTAGGGTGTAATATCAAAACCGATTTTCCAGCACAGCATTATTTTAGTTCCTTCTGGGGTCCTAAACAACTCCCCAAAGTTTGGGAACGATTGGTTTAGTCCTCACTTTGCGCAAAGCGATTCAATTTTCAATACAAATTTGTATGGGAAAAAACTTTTTTTTGAATTTTGATATTTAAAAATCCAAATTTCACGCTATACTAAAAGACGGATTCATATTCGGATGCTCCGGAATGTGCTCTACAAATTTCCCGAAGAGAGTATGGTGCTAACTTGCTCCTATAAAAAGATATAGCCTGTTCAAAACTCGTCTAAAACGTGTTTTTCGATCGAAAATCACGTTTTAGACGAGTTTTGAGGACGCTGTATCTTTTTATAGGAGCAAGTTAGCACCATACTCTCTTCGGGAAAGTTGTAGAGCACATTCCAGAGCATCCGAATATGAATCCGGATTTTGATATAGCGTGAAACGTGGATTTTTTAAATATCAAAATTCAAAAAAATGATTTTTCCCATACAAATTTGTATGGAAAATTGAATTGCTTTGCGCAAAGTGAGGACTAAACCAATCTTTCCCAAACTTTGGGGAGTTGTTAAGGACTCTATAAGGAACCAAAAAAGTTGCTGTGCTAGCCAAATTTGGACAACTTTATTTTTTCCATACAACCATATTACACCCTATTGGTCCATCCCATCTCGAGATATCGTGGCACCCGTAAATTAAAATCGTCTCTAACTCAGTTTAGTCACGAAATATCGTCATGAAACTTTCAGAAGTGATTGAAAATAATCTTTTTAGTGGATTCAATAAATTTTCTGTAATATGAAATTTTGTGATTTTCTACATGTATGTAACCCCTTAAGCAAGTAGCGATTTGATTTAATCGATTTTCCGTTGACAACATACCAACATTCATTTGTACAGAGCAATTCTCTACCAAAACCGGAAATGGATTTTATTTGTATTTTTTGATTTGGCTCAAACTTTGTGGGGGCCTTCCCTGTGACCAAATAAGCTATTTTGTGTCATTGGTTCACCCATACAAGTCTCCATACAATTTTGGCAGCTGTCCATACAAAAATGGTATGTAAATATTCAATCAGCTGTAACTTTTGAGTGAATTTTCTGATCAATTTGGTGTCTTCGGTAAAGTTGTAGGTATTGTTGAGGACAATTGAGAAAAAATAGGTACACGGAAAAAAAATTTGCAGATTTTTTTATCAACTTTTTTTTCACTAAAACTCAATTTCCCAAAATACGTATTTTTTTATTTTCGAGATTTTTTGATATGTTTTAGGGGACTAAAATCCGCAACTTTTGAGCTATCAAAAAACATGGTCAAAAAATCTGCCGCCAAGTTATGAATTTTTGAAAAATAGTGATTTTTGGAAAAAAAATCCAAATTTAATGCAAAAACAAATTTGTAGTTATTTTTTAATGCAAAATTGAATTTGCAATCGAAAACTACTCTACAATTTTTTTGATAAAGGGCTTCGTTTTCAAGATATAGCCACCGAAAGTTTGATTTTAGCAAAATATGTGCAGTTTTTCGATTTTTAAAAATAGTGACCATGAGCGACCATTTCTAAAAATATTTTTTTTGAAAAGTTCAGAAAATTTGCTATAAAATTGTCTAAGAGACATTGAAGATTGGACCTCGGGTTGCTGAGATACAGCCGCTTTAAGAAAAAGAAACACGAAAATTGAAGTTTTCTAAGTCTCACCAAAACAACCCACCATTTTCTAATGTCGATATCTCAGCAACTAATGGTCCGATTTTCAATGTTTATACATGAAACATTCGTAAAATTTTCCGATCTTTTCGAAAAAAATATTTTGAAAATAAATAAACCAAGACTAACATTATAAAAGGGGCAAACAATGAATATTACGCCCATTTAAAATGTCAGTCTTGATTTATTTTTTTTTAAATATTTTTTTCGAAAAGTTCGGAATTTCACGAATGTTTCATATTTTAACATTGAAAATCGGACCATTAGTTGCTGAGATATCGTCATTAGAAAATGGTGGGTTTTTTTGGTGAGACTTAGAAAACTTCAATTTTCGTGTTTCTTTTTCTTAAAGTGGCTGTCCAAGGTCCAATCTTCAATGTCTCTTAGACAATTTTATAGCAAATTTTCTGAACTTTTCAAAAAAAATATTTTTAGAAATGGTCGCTCATGGTCACTATTTTTAAAAATCAAAAAACTGTAAATATTTAGCTAAAATCAAACTTTCGGTGGCTATATCTTGAAAACGAAGCCCTTTATCAAAAAAATTGTAGAGTAGTTTTCGATTGCAAATTCAATTTTGCATTAAAAAATAACTTCAAATTTATTTTTGCATGAAATTTGGATTTTTTTCCAAAAATCACTATTTTTCAAAAATTCATAACTTGGCGGTAGATTTTTTGACCATGTTTTTCGATAGCTCAAAAGTTGCGGATTTTAGTCCCCTTAAACATATAAAAAAAATCTCGAAAATCAAAAAAATACGTATTTTGGGAAATTGAGTTTTAGTGAAAAAAAAGTTGATAAAAAAATCTGCAAAAAAATTTTTCCGTGTACCTATTTTTTTCTCAATTGGCCTCAACAATACCTACAACTTTGCCGAAGACACCAAATTGATCAGAAAATTCACTCAAAAGTTACAGCTGATTGAATATTTACATACCATTTTTGTATGGACAGCTGCCAAAATTGTATAGCTTATTTGGTCATAGGGAAGGCCCCCACAAAGTTTGAGCCAATTTAAAAAATACAAATAAAATCCATTTCCGGTTTTGGTAGAGAATTGCTCATATGTCATGAACATGTCGTTAGATCCATTCCAGAGACCATCATCGACCATCCAGACGGCAACTTCGAGTTCAGCCGTCAACATTTGCCCGGTTGTGGAATTAATCCGTTTTACGCGCGCTACATTTGTCGTCCGCACACGTGGGTGAGTTTGTGGACCGGGTCACGGAATGTACGCTAATTGGCACTGTCGACGCGAGACCAATCTCTCGACTGGTTGGACTGGTTTTGTCAGGGCGGAAACGATTTTCCGTTAAGTAGCCAACAGGCATCAGAAAAGTCAATTAAACATTGTGTGACTGGTGCTGATTTTGTTCTGGTTTCGGGACGAATTTCCCACAATTTCTTTGTTAGTTGAAGTGTTGTGAATTCGGTAATTAATATCGCACAATAAAGCTAGTCTCAATCGAGAACGTGCAACAAAACAAATAATTCCTGGCAATTGAAAGAAAGATGTTAAAAAATTTACCCTGTATTTTCTAAAATACTCTTGAAGTTTGACTGCGATAATATGAACACAAATAATTTAAATACTTTAATTGGTCTGATTCAGATGTCACATTTTTGCATTTTTAATTGATCTCTGTGACAGTTGATGAATCAATTAAAATTCCTGCATAATTGACGGAAATGGATACTTTTTGCATCAACTGTTCCAATCAATGTTGGGCTGGCTAATTAGGGTGTCATTCGTCATGACGAGTCGTGCGATTACCATACTTAAGTAGACAACTGATCGAATTTTAATTCAAATTAAAGCGAAAATCCACTACATTCAGTTACATTTCAATAAATCCTTTTCCACCCCCAAAAAGGTGAGCAAAAGCCTGTTTGACAAACAGACGCCACTTTGCTCCAACGCAAAGTTCGCACGGTTTGGTGAAATTATTGATTCAACTCCCGCACAGTTCACAGTGCAGCAGCAGCAGCAGTGGCAAGAACCAATTGTTTGAAATGTACATAAAACTATGAATGGTGGAGCAGGCACAGCTTTTGTCAGTCCGAATGCAGTTTGAACTGCGGGAAAGGGGTTTAGGATTGAGCAAGGGTAAGAAGAGATGTTTTCCGGTTTCTATTTGATGTTGCCATCTCGGTTTGAGGCGTGCGAAGGGCTCAAAAAGTGATTTTAAGTACTGGTTGGGAACTGGTTTGTAACCCTGAGTAGCCCAATATCAAATAAATAAATAATATATTCCTATTCGACGTTAGATGAATTATCAGATCTTTTTTTTGAAAAACTATTTTTCAATTTTGGATTATAAATGTGGATTTAACAAAACATTAATCTAAACTAACAAATAATTAAAGTTTTTTTTTGTTTTTCATAGTTTTGGGCACAATTGCCTTTCTTACAATTATTGAAAACCAGAATTCTATACAAAAAAACCAAAGGAGAAAATTAAAGTATTTTTTTTGTATTTTTGTATTTTTGTATTTTTGTATTTTTGTATTTTTGTATTTTTGTATTTTTGTATTTTTGTATTTTTGTATTTTTGTATTTTTGTATTTTTGTATTTTTGTATTTTTGTATTTTTGTATTTTTGTATTTTTGTATTTTTGTATTTTTGTATTTTTGTATTTTTGTATTTTTGTATTTTTGTATTTTTGTATTTTTGTATTTTTGTATTTTTGTATTTTTGTATTTTTGTATTTTTGTATTTTTGTATTTTTGTATTTTTGTATTTTTGTATTTTTGTATTTTTGTATTTTTGTATTTTTGTATTTTTGTATTTTTGTATTTTTGTATTTTTGTATTTTTGTATTTTTGTATTTTTGTATTTTTGTATTTTTGTATTTTTGTATTTTTGTATTTTTGTATTTTTGTATTTTTGTATTTTTGTATTTTTGTATTTTTGTATTTTTGTATTTTTGTATTTTTGTATTTTTGTATTTTTGTATTTTTGTATTTTTGTATTTTTGTATTTTTGTATTTTTGTATTTTTGTATTTTTGTATTTTTGTATTTTTGTATTTTTGTATTTTTGTATTTTTGTATTTTTGTATTTTTGTATTTTTGTATTTTTGTATTTTTGTATTTTTGTATTTTTGTATTTTTGTATTTTTGTATTTTTGTATTTTTGTATTTTTGTATTTTTGTATTTTTGTATTTTTGTATTTTTGTATTTTTGTATTTTTGTATTTTTGTATTTTTGTATTTTTGTATTTTTGTATTTTTGTATTTTTGTATTTTTGTATTTTTGTATTTTTGTATTTTTGTATTTTTGTATTTTTGTATTTTTGTAGAAACTGATTTTTGAAACTGACAGCATTTTTCAAGGGTAAATTAAAAAAAAAAATATCAGCATAATTTTTTAACCAATTTTTGAGTTAAAGAACCCGCTCGATTAGTCAAGTTAATGTTTTTCAAATAATGTTTTGGTTATTAAAGGAACTAGTAATTTTAGGTTTTTTTGCTTTTTTTGTAGCTTTGGCGAAAAAAAATCATTCTGTGTACAGCTGGTTATTCAAGGGTTAGCTTTTCTGATGTGAAATTGATTGGAACCAAGTGTCAAGTTTGATTGAAGTTACCGTTTTTTATTTGCGGGCAAATTCCGAGTTCAACCGTTATTGGTAGCGGTAAAATGTTCGAAGTTGCCATCAGGTTTAATTAATTTCTGTGTGTGTGATTTTCATTTAAATTGTGCGTTTGTGGGGGTTGTTTTTATTCACGGCCAGAGTAATTAGCAACCTTCCGATTGGTTTAAATTTATTTATTTTTGTGCCTCCTTCATTTTATTGGATTGCGTTAATTATTTGCCATTTGAGGTTCGTACATTTTGGTTATTTTGATTGCGGATCGTTTTTCGAGCGCCAGATAATTGAGTTGAGCGTTGTTTGCTGACGACGATGTTTTGCAAACAGTTGATGAACAACGCAAATCAAATAATGTCCGAACGTTGACAAATATTGCATTTTAGTGCAATAAAACTTGGTCTTGCTTTTATAGTTGTCGCCGGAACGCAGCTAGAATATTGATTTTGTTAGTACTAACAATACACCCTCTCCCCTCCCAACCCTAAAATCCCCATAAATTTAGTCCTTGCCCTAATCCCTGGCCCCGTCCTCCCTCCTCGTCATAAAAACGAAGCACCAAAACAAACTGCGACAATTTTGCTCCACAATCAGCAGCAGCAACGGGTGCAACTGAACACACACTCTTGCAATCGGGGTTCAAATGTTACCGAGTCCGCTGACCACCCAACCCATCCCACCCACTTTCACAGTTGCTCCCCCAAAATGTGCTCTCGCTCTGCTGCTGCTCGGTTCACCGCGTGCCCGGTCGATTTGTTCCGCTCCGTTAAACTTGATCAAATAACCAAGACTTGTGACTCTTTTTTTTTCGGTGGTTTTTCCAACTTTTAGTACGTTAAACAAAAAATAAAATAAAATTGAAAATGGTATTGAATTTATTCTACTCCGACACGTGCGAGTTACTCTGACTGCCAGTGATGACTGGCTTGCTATAGCGGAATGGGAAATTCTGATGGTTGAGGAGAAAGTTAGATGTCATGGTTTTGGTTTAGAATGCAGCTTAAGAGTTTTTTTGTGTTAATTTTTTGAAGCGTTTGAAACAATTTTTATATTTTTTTTACTTTTTAAATTATTTTTTGTTTAGTTTCTGGTACATGGAAAAATAATCCTGATTTTATTTTTAACTTTTAACCAACAACTATTAAATAAGGCATCTATTTCGCTAGGTTTAAAATCTGGATATGATCTTTGAAAAAATGTGATTTTGGAAAAAAAAAAAACAAAATAATCTCATCCATAAACCACGTGGTATTTTTTTGGAATTCTCACCCCCGAAATTTTCAAGCAATATGGCCCCAGAAGGTAGCCTGATAATTTTACACAGAAAAAAAAATTATGGTAATATTCATCAGGAAATGGTGACAGATTTTGTGGCGAAAAAAATGTGTAATATTACATCAGGAATTGGTGAATTTTTATCAGTTTCTGATGAATATTCATCAGGTTCACATTTTTACACAATTATTATCACTCAAAAAATGAGTAATATTCAACCAACCAAATTTTCAATATTCCAAAATTCAACTTTTTTTTGCTGTGTAGCTCATTTGATTAAAAGGTTTAGTAGGTTTAGTTTTGATCCGAAGCTAGAATGGAACTTAATTTTATTTACTATGGTGAATGTTAACTTTTAGCATCTTCTCAAAGAAAGTTTCTTAAAACCTTATCGAATTTTCATACTCTTGAGTTTCTTATAGGTTTTGGTCCGGGGAAAAACTTTGTAGAACATCACAAAGCGCTAGGATTTGATCCCGAAAAGATACAGGATAATTTTTTTAGTTTATTTTTAATGGCCAAATTAAAAAAAATAACCTGCTTTAAAAATTACCCGGATCAAAACCTATGAGAAACATTATAACAGGAAAATTTTATAGGGTTTTGTAGGGTCACCCAAAAGTGGCTGACAGTTCAAAAAAAAGTTATATTCAATTTCCTTCCCATTTAATGAAAATTAAGTGCAGCACACCGCTAGCGAAAATGAATTTCCCCACGTCCAGCGCAAATGAATGGCCACTTGAATTACCATTATCGTGATTATCTCGACAAAACGAGCGAGCAGATAGCGAAAAAAAAAAACTTTGGCTGCAAAAACAAGAGTGCCAAATAATCACGACCAGCGTCACGACCAGGTCCTTCCGGGAAAATCCTATCCTGGCCGTGTAATCTCATGGTTGGGGGATAAAAAAATCACAGTGATTCAGACGACATCACGCTGGTGAGGTGAGGAGGTGAAGATGTAACTTTTTTGTCGTAGTCAATCTGACAGAGCTTGTAATCCGGCATGCGAAGTTTATTGGGCAATGAATTTCGGGCGAGCTTTCGCAGCTCAGTCGTTGACCGGGGTAATGACACTTGCACTTGAACTTGGTATTTTTTAAGTGACAGGGATTACATTTTTTCTCATTCAATAAAATTTAATTTAATTAAGGTTTGTTAAAGATTACTTATTAAAAAAACACTCTTTATAATTCAGCTGAACTCATCCTAAATCAACTAAATCGAATTAAGGACCGCAACAGCAGCATCCGTTCAAAGTTCTCCAACACCTGGCCAAATCCCATCAGCCAATTTCCTTCACACCCCTCCAGTGAAAATTGGGATTTTCCCAAGCTCAATTGATCAGCCAAACAACATTAGAAATGGTTTCCACCTCCCCTCTTCTACCCTGGCCGAGACCAATTTCCTCCACCCACTCTGGATCATGGTTGTGAGCAGCCAGCACTCCTCGTCGGAGGGATAAATTCAAATGAATAAATTATTCAAGTAATTAAGGTGTTTGTGTACATTATGTTTAGTGAGTGGGGGGGAGGCTTCTGGGAAATGGAAAAGGGGGATGAACTTGAGTCACACAGCTGAATTGTTCCCACGGGAGGTGGAAAATCTTCTCTATCCGGTTAATAACGCTATTCGAGGTGGGCTGTTGGGTTATGGTTTGGTGATGGTAAAGGGTTCTTGCCCTCTTTTGACGAGACGGATGGATTGAGCTTACCAGAAATGGGTTCATGTTGTCTGGGGACTTTTCTAAAGATGCTTTGATGCTAAATTACCGTATTTACCTGAAAAAAGAAGAAACAATACTTTAAAATGCAATTCAAAACACAACCTCTGTAAATATTCTAAAATTCCTACAAATTTCACTTATTAACGAAGTCAATTTTTCAATTTCATGTCTTTAAATTATGCTTACAAAAATTGATAAACAACAACACAAACAAAAACTTAATTCCTGACAGTCACCCCCCAACCACTCTGCCAGGAAGCGAGGATAAACAGCTTGATCCTATTAGTTAAACCTTCCTCCGCGAGGCGGACACGACTTCGCACAGGACACCAGCGAGTCGAGGTTCATATTCATTACGATGCAAATTAAACGTGGCCAAGCCATTCAACCCCACCCACTTCACCATCCCCCCTTTGGCTCACGTGTCGTGTACGTGGCAGCAAACGATAGTGGGCAGCAGCACTGTGCACTGTTGGGTGTACAACGACACAATCATGGCACTTTTAACCCTCAGCCACTGGGGAGGAGGGTGGGAAAGAAGCGGAGAAAGGGGGGTTGTGTGTGTTTAAATCCATCAGCATATTTTTACGCCATAGTTATGCAATAAATGCTTCAATGCAAAGTGGGGGGAATAGCGTGGTTTCGGAGGACCGTGACTTGTGATGAGTTTGCAATATTGCGTTTTAGGAACGAGAAGTTTAAGGTTCTGGAAGGCATCATTCCCGATCGGCCATTTGGCAGCCATGTTTGTTTTAGGAAAAGATTCAAATCTTGATTCAGAATGTTTCAATCAAAAAATGGGTTTCTTTAAGTTGTTTGTAGATTTATTTTACATAAATTTATGTACAAACAAAAATGATATATGAAAATTCAAAAATCTGTATCTTCGGCAAAGTTGTAGGTATGGATAAGGACTACACTGAAAAAAATGATACACGATAATTTTTTTTAAAACCTGATTTGCAAAAAAATCTATATATATTTATTTTTTTTTAGATGTTTTAGGGGACATAAAATGCCAATTTTTCCAGAAATTTCCAGGTTGTGCAAAAAATCTTTGACTGAGTTATACATTTTTGAATCAATACTGATTTTTACAAAAAATCGAAATTTTTCAGCTTCATTTTTCGATGTAAAATCAAATTTGCAATCAAATAGTATGTTAGTGAAATTTTGATTAAGTGCACCGTTTTCAAGTTAAAGCCATTTTAAGAAAACTTTTTAGCAAATAGTCGCAGTTTTCCATTTTTTTAAACTAGTGTACATGCTGCCCTCCTTTGAAAAAATGTTTTTGAAAAGCAAATTCTCTATATTTTGCTTTTTTTAACTTTGTTGATACGACCTTTAGTTGCTGAGATATTGCCATGCAAAGGCTTAAAAGGCAGGAAAATTGATGTTTTCTAAGTCTCACCCAAACAACCCACCATTTTCTAACGTCGATATCTCAGCAACTAATGGTCCGATTAACAATGTTAAAATATGAAACATTCGTGAAATTTTCCGATCTTTTCGAAAACAATATTTTCAATTTTTTTAAATCAAGACTAACATTTCAAAAGGGCGTAATATTGAATGTTTGGCCCTTTTGAAATGTTAGTCTATCTAATTTGTCACGGGAATTCCCACTCGTTACCCTCTACTTCAAATTAACATTCCAACGCCCAAGGCTTCAAAAAAGTTGGAACGGGCATAACTCAACCAATCAAGATGATTCTTCTTTCCAGTGATTTGTTAGGATGTCTAGATGATTCTAGAACTTTGCAGAACTTAATTTGATCAAATCTCTAATTTTTGCGATCAAAAACATCGTTCCAATTTTTTTTCGTGTGTAAAAAAAATTTCGCCGAAAATTCCGCGGAGGCAGTCTTTTTAAAAAAGGTGGAACGATGTTTTCGGTCGCAGAAATTACGAATTGTTCAAATCAAGTTCTGCAAAATTTTAGAATCATCTAGACATTCTTTCAAATCACTGGAAACAAGAATTGGTTGATTTATGCCCGAGAACCAGCGAGTTGAAGTTACCGTTCCACCTTTTTTTGGAGGCTTGGGCGTCCGTGTAAGTTGGACATGCGTTGGGCGTTCCAGTGTTAAAAAAAAATATCGGAATGATCAGATAATTTCACGTATGCTTCATTAGGGTGTAAATCCTAAACCACTCCCTAAAGTTTGAGAACGATTGGTTAAGTCCTCACTTTGCGCAAAGCGATTCAATTTTCCATATAAATTTGTATGGGGTAAACCATTCTTTTGGATTTTGATATTTTAAAAATCCACGTTTTACGCGATATCAAAACCGGACTCATATTCGAATGCTCTGGGGACAGCTTTTATAGTGCTGGGCGAAATGTCGAAGCGCGTGATTGGGTGGTGGGCAGTCAACGACAGAATGTGCATCATCAACTTGCACAGCCCGCACATGGGAAGCGACGCCGATGACAAGGACGCTTTCTACGAGCTTCTTGACCGCGAGTACAGGAAGTGTCCAAAACACGACGTCAAGATTGCCATCGGCGACTTAAACGCTCAAATTGGCCAGGAGGAGGAGTTTAGACTGGTTATTGGGAGGTTCAGCGCCCACCAGCAGACGAACGAGAACGGCCTACGACTCATCGATTTCGCTACCACCCGAAACATGGCCATAGGTAGTACATATCTTCTTCCAGCACACCTCCCTATACAAGTACACCTTGAGATCACCAAACGACACGGAGACGCAAATCGACCATGTTCTCATCGATGGTCGGCACTTCTCGGAAATAATCGACGTCAGAACCTACCGTGGGGCGGACATCGACTACCTGGTGGTGGCAAGCTGCGCCAGCGCCTGTCCGAGGTCAACAAGATCCGGTACCGTCGCCCGCAGCGGTATAACCTGGCGACCCTGAGGTCGCTACCCAGTACGCGCGGGAACTCGAAACTGCGTTCGCAGCGGCATCGAGCGCCATCGGGTACGTGGACCGAGTTCGACGGAACGGCTGGTTCGACGAGGAATGTCAGGCGATTTGGGACGAGAAGAAAGCAGCGCGGGACAAGTGGCTGCTGCACAACACCCGTGGGGACAAAGAGTCGTACAAATAGTTGTGAAGACAGCAAACCCATATTTTCCGGGATAAGAAGCGCCGCTTGGAAGAGTTGGGGTGCCAGGACATGGAACAGCTGTATCACTCCAACGAAACGCGTAAGTTCTACAAGAAACTCAGTCAATCCCGGACTGGCTTCATGCCGCGAGCCGAAATGTGCCGGGATAAGGACGGAGGCATCTTGACGGACGAGCGTGGTAGATCGAAAGGTGGAAGCAGCACTTCGACGAGCACCAGGGCGACGGGGGAAACGACGTCAGCGGTATGGTGGACGGCGAGGACGAGCCAGCACCCACGATGAGAGAAGTTAAGGATGCCACCAAGAAGCTGAAGAACAACAAAGCAGCGGGTAAGGATGGTATCGGTGCTGAACTCATCAAGATGGGCCCGGACAAGCTGGCGACTTGTCTACACCGACTGATAGTCAAGGTCTGGGACACAGAACAGCTACCGGAGGAGTGAAAATAGCGAGTAATATGCCCGATCTACAAGAAGGGGGACAAGTTGGAATGTGAGAACTTTCGAACTACACAGAAAAAAAATGATGGTAATATTCATCAGGAAATGGTGACAGATTTTGTGGCAAAATAAATGATAAATTTACCCTAGAAAATGATGAATTTTCATCAGTTTTTGATGAATATTCATTCAGGTTTGACAGGAACCTAGTACTACGTTTTGTTCAGAAATTTATGCCAAACATTTTGCTACAAAAAGCTCATGAAAAGATGATTTCTATAAAAAGTTATATAACAAATACTATTACGAAAATAAAAAAGGTGCAAATAAAGTATGTACACCTTTCGAAAAATTAACATAAATAATGTTATTTGTTGACAAATCACCATAAATCCAGTCTCCCAACTCCAAATAGGCATCCTTGACTGATTAAAAAAAGAATTTGGATTGAATATAAAGTTTACTAACTACTTAGTATAAAAGATTATATAACTCTGGAAATTCTATATAAAACTTATCTAAACTTAATTTTGCAAACTTTTAATTCAACTAAATGTCAATATATTACCATATAATTGCTAAATAAACATTTTGGAGTGGGTATAACACCGTTTTGGGGGTATTTGTATCGATAGAATAGATTTTTCGTTGGAATTTCGTACCAACCCGGAATTACGTCGTAGGAAAATCCGCCTGCATCCGAACCGGTCCACGATTCACAAGTCAACCTATGTGGAATCGGAAAGGGCATAAAATTTCCGATCTTTTGATACCCATACATCCAGGTTTTCTATAAAACCCACGTTTTTAAATACCTAAGCAAAAACGTTGTTTTGGTTTCGTTTGAGCAACCTGCCAAAAATGTATGGAATTTCATAATTTTTGTTCTCGTGGATCAAACTTACTTTTTGCCCAGGTATTTAAAAACGTAGGTTTTAAAGAAAACCTAGATGTATGGGTATCAAAATATCGGAAATTTGTTGCCCTTTCCGATGCCACATAGGTTGACTTGTCAATCGTGGACCGGTTCGGATGCCGGCGGATTTTCCTACGACGTAATTCCGGGTTGGTACGAAATTCCAACGAAAAATCTATTCTATCGATACAAATACCCCCAAAACGGTGTTATACCCACTCCAAAATGTTTATTTAGCAATTATATGGTAATATATTGACATTTAGTTGAATTAAAAGTTTGCAAAATTATGTTTAGATAACTTTCATTTAGAATTTCCAGAGTTATATAAACTTTTATACTAAGTATTTAGTAAACTTTATATTCAATCCAAACTATTTTTTTAATCAGTCAAGGATGCCTATTTGGAGTTGGGAGACTGGATTTATGGTGATTTGTCAACAAATAACATTATTTATGTTAATTTTTCGAAAGGTGTACAAACTTTTTTTGCACCTTTTTTATTTTCGTAATAGTATTTGTTATATAACTTTTTATAGAAATCATCTTTTCATGAGCTTTTTGTAGCAAAATATTTGGCATGAGTTTCTGAACAAAACGTAGTACTAGGTTTCTGTAAAATTTTAAATTGTTTACATGTTTCATCACAAAATGTACATAGTGCCCAAGGAGTGTAAATACTTTTTTTACATACTGTAGCTCAAAAGTTGTTTTTTTATGCTCTAAAATTCATTAAAAAATCAAAAATAATGTTTTTGAGCGAATCGAATCGGGAGACAATAAATTTGATCAAAAAATATCTACAGCGGCATATTAGAAAAGTTTGCTTGCTCTTTTCATACTAAAAATTCGCCAATTTGTCTGGAGACTTGCATAGAAAAACTAATTATGTCAGCTCACGGTTCTTATAGCTTCCCTCACATTGAAACCTTCTATCGCGCGCGCAAATGGAAATTCACACATTATGGTGTTCACGAGTTCGATGTTTTTCACCCACCGCCACCCACCACAAACAGACAGACTAGCTGCTCCACCAGGGTTGGAGCGCAGCATTTCACGGTCGACCACCCGTCGTCACCGGTCTTCGTCAACGGGCTTATGTATGCTGATGGATTGTTGCTACTAACATACACGGTGCCTTGACGATTAAGGGCGTACCACGCGGAGGAAAAAGGAGGAAAAAAGGCAAGTCACTGCCGGCTGGACGGTTTTACTACTCATTAGTAACGGTTGGCGCGGTAATACACGTCCTGTTCCGTCCTGCTGCGATGTATGGTAAATAGTTGCTGGAAGAGACCCGGCACGTACGGGAATGACCTGATGGGTGCAAAAGGTCTTGCTGACAGCGATTTGAGACAATGACCGGGGATTATGCACGGCTGACAAATTGCTTTTGGGGAGTTTTTCCTTTTTGCTTTTGGGGTATTAACTTTCATTACGAGGAACAGAAGAGGTTTTGGAAATAATTTGACATATGATCTTAAAAATTGTGTCGCAATTCATTACAAGATAACAATATTACAATTTCAAATTACCAAAAAGTTTATGAGTTGAGTTATGACTTGTTCTTTAAAAAAACCGAATAATTATTATAATTGCTTTTATGTTGATAGATTATTGTGGAATTGTTTTTTGATATTGATTTCTTGTCTGAATTGAGTTATTATTAATAGGGTAGAGTAGTCATCAATGAGACACGGGGAACAATGATAAAATGGCTCTCACAAGTCGTAGTTTCAACCAATCAGGCTCATATTTGGGGGGAAAGGTGTGTCTACTGGATACACGTCTGCCATATAAGTGGCTTTGGTTATGGACGCTCCCTTGAAAAGTAATTCATAAATGTTTGATTCTGGGGTGTAAAAGTAAATCATGGACAAAAAATACTTTTTCGCTCGTAGGCTGCCATTTACACCAAAACTAATATTTCTTCAAATGTCTTTCGACGTTCCATAGGGATTAAGATGGGCTACAATGTCCTTTCATTAGATTTGGCCAAAATTTAGAATACACCCAGAATCCAGGACTGTCTCATTGTTCCCCACTCTTTTCAGCCCATGGGTAACAATGAGACACTTTGATTTTTCTTCAATAAACTTTTCAAAATCGATGGAAATCTTTCAAAACATGAATTAAAAGTGATTTTTGGCATATTTATAGAGTTTAAACTTCATTTAACCAAAAATACAAAGTTATTTGGTATTAAAATATGGATTTTACAAAATTTAAATACTTTTTAGTGAAACTTTTGTTATTAAAAATTTCATGTTGGCAAAATTACTCTAAAATGTTCAAGGCAAGTCACCTGCAATGGAACAATACAAAAACATGATGTTTTGCTAGAAAAATGTTGATTTTCGTAGAGTGTCTCATTGTTCCCCAGCTGTCTCATTGTTCCTGCCAAGTGCGTCTACAATGAGACAGTTGAATAACTCTGGCTGTAGATGTCGGATCGATCTCATATTTTGGTCAATGATAGAACACATTAAAAGAAAGATAATGCAACTAAAAGCTCATTAAGACATGCTGATGAAAAAATTAGAAAAATCGTTGAAAGTTGAAAACCAAAAGTGTCTCATTGATGACTACTCTACCCTACATTAATCACTGACAGAATACCAGGTATGACAATATTTTAACTGAATTCCTCAAATGAAATTGTGCATTTACATATTTGTCAACTTTTTAATGAGCATAAGCGTTTAATTTGATAAGGACTCAACAAGCAAGCAAAAAACACCAACACCAACTTGCCTCAACCAAACCGGACTCACTGATGGCGTTCGTGACGTCTCAAATTACCCCCTAAGATAATGATAATCCGTTTGCGTGACAGTCAACAATCAGAAGTTTAACTTTTTCTCCCCCTTCTCACTGTTTTCTTTCAAAACAGCAGGAAATCCAATAATAATCGACTAAAACTTTCCACCAATAATTAATCTTGGAGGCACGCTCGGAATTCGTCGTCCTTTCGTAGATTTCGCGTCCGAGAACAAAAACGTTCTTTTTTTTTTGGGACGCCAGACTAATGCTAATGAGCGGAAGGCATTTCATTCCCGGAGGCTAATTAACGTCACCGGCTCGGTCCATTATCCGATCAAAAAAGTTCCACACCAGACGGATTGTTTGAATGAGCTCACGTCCATCAAAAGCAGCCAGTCCTGGAGTTCCTGGGGTGTTGATTTAGTTCTGAGATCTTACTCCAACGAAAAGTCAAGAATGGCAGAAGCTTTCCAGAGCTTTTCCCAAGCTCCAAGCCGGAGGAAATTGGAAAAATAAACTTTGGCTCCTGCTACTTTGTGCAGCTGCGTCCCCCCAGCAAATGTGGCAAAGGATTTTAGTGAACCACTTTGGTAATCAAATACGTGTTACATCTGGGTTCCCTCTCGACGTTGCACTTTTGCCGGTCTTCAATTTACATAATTCCCTAGGGCGGTTAAGTAAGCATACAAAACCCACACAGAAAACAACATGCCCGGTGAAGCATGCAAGCAAAAATCAAGTTATTTAATCTTCCTAGACCTCAAATTAGTTGGAGGCAGGAAACTTTGTCAGAAAAAAATGGCAAACTTTCTTCGAACTGTTGAGAAGGGCAAAATAGACGAGGGATGGAAAACTTCTACAATTCAACGAATTGTTCGACTAATCGGAGCTTCATGCCTGAGGGGCTTCCTTGGGTTTGTTCAGGGAGCGAAAATAAATAATCAAAACTCTATCGGAAGGTTTCCTGGCAAGATTCCTTTTTGGTGCAACTTTATCAGAGGCTAATCTCATTCCTTTGTGGACCATCATTCAGTGAGGTACTCCTGGATTTTAGCTCCTGAAAAGTGCTTAAAAAGTGCAAAAATGCCTCAGGGCAAGAAAAAGAGGCGGTCCTCACCAGCAGGATCGGCAGATTTGAAGAAGCTAAAGAATGCCGAAGCGCTACCTGCAAAGCCAGGCAATTTGAGCAAGGACGCTCAAAAATTGTCTGGAAACCAGTTCGCTACCCTCCTTGTGGACGTGAGCGAGAAGGAAGAATTTGAACGACTGGAAAAGTTGCCACCCATTTTTGTGAAAACATCGTCATCGGATTCGGTGCGAAAGTGGCTGACCGGGCTATCAAATCTGGTGCTTTACGAGCTTCCATTCGCTTGTGTGCTGATGGACTCAATATTCTGCTACCTACCAGAAAGGATTACAACTACGTTCGGGATTTCCTGAACAACACAAAAATTGAATACTACAGCCATGACGACCAGGTAAACGCCCCATGAAACAGGTCCTTCGTGGCCTGTACGACATGGATGTGAGTGTGCTGAAAGAAGAGATCAAAACTCTTAAGTTGAACGTGATCGAAGTCTTCAAGATGACGAGACACAACAAGGACATCAAGTATCGTGATCAACTGTACCTGGTTCATCTCAAGAGAGGATCGACAACGCCGTCTGAGCTGAAAGCAGTTCGGGCAATTTTCAACATCATCGTGACTTGGGAACGTTATCGTCCAGTGCACCGTGACGTGACGCAGTGTTCGAACTGTTTGCAGTTTGGACATGGTGGAAGGAACTGTTTCATCAAGAGTCGTTGTGCAACCTGCGGAGGTGAGCACAAAACTCAAGCTTGCGAAACAATCAACGAGAACATCGAAGCGAAATGCTTCAATTGCGGCGGCGACCATTCTACCAAGAATCGAAGCTGCCCAAAACGTGCTGAGTTTGTGAAAATTCGGCAGCAAGCGACGACGTGGCACCAACCAAATCGTCGCAAAACACCACCAGCATACACGGATGTAGATTTTCCTGCTTTGGCGTCACCAGGAGCAGGATCTACTCGAGTGGTTCCAAATCTGCAGCCATTGCCGTTGAATCAGCGGCAAAGAGTTACATAGCATACAACACCTCCAGGCTTCAGTCAGCAACCGAGGGAAAACCAACCAACATCAACGGGTGAAGGCAGTAGTGACCTGTTTTCACCACAAGAACTTCTGAACATTTTCATCGAGATGACAACAACTCTGCGTGGGTGCAAAACTCGCAAGGAACAAGTAAGAACTCTTGGAGCATTCATCTTAAAATACAGTTCGTAGTTAACTCGTTCTAGTGATTTTGAATATTTCAATGGATTTTTTTTTTTTAGTTTTAGGTTAGGGTTAGCTGTTAAAGTGATTTTTTTTTCTTTTTTACCCAAATGTATTCAATTCAATGCAATAATGTAAAACAATTTGAAGCAAATAAATAATCATGTAAAAGTATCATGTAAAAGAAATGTAATTATTATAAGAATGTTCAATAAAGACATATTTAATTTCAAATTTCAAATCAGAGGCTAATCTGAGATTTATAAAAACAAACTAACTCAAAATATGTAATGGTGGTTGATATTTTAAATATCAAAACATCAAGTTTTTACAAGTAAATAAATTTTTTTATCGTAAAAATACTTTTCAAAGCCAAAAATCAAGTTTTAATCAATTTTTAATCTTAAAAAAACCTAAAAAAATATTTTTTTAATTTTTTAATTGATGATTTTAGTTATTCATATGATTTTGCAAATGTTTTAAAACATTAGTATTGTTTCTGACTACTTTTTATGTTAAAAATAGGTATGCAGTAATTTTTGCATTGCCTACGATAAAGCTATGAAATGTGAAAACATTCAAAAATAGTTAAAGTCACTTTAAAACTTTGAAAAATAGCAAAAAGCGGAGTTGTAAAATTCTGAGAAGTCAGAGTCACTTACTTTGCAATTCTTCGTTTTAAAGAGATTTAGGAAAATCCTCCACGAATCCTCAAGTATGTTTCTTTTGTATTTCGACAGTTTTGCCTTCCTCACCTGACTGAGGCAAGGCTATAAAATCACTCAAAAATTGAACTTTTTAAATAAGCCTCTAAGATATACCTTAACGTATACATATCGGTTCAGAATCGAATTATGAGCAAATGTCTGTGCGAGTGGATGGACGTAGAATTTTATTTCTCACTCACTTTTCTCGGAACTGGCCCGGCCGATTTTGTCCGGATCTATGTTTTTAGATTCATTTTAAGGTTCTTTAAGTCTTTTTTTAATTTCATCCGGTTTGGTGCAGTATTTTAAAAGTTATGTTCGAACAACTGGTTTGGTTGATACAAAAAAGAGTCATTATTTACATAATTTGAAAGCTCCGGCGGATAGCTGTCGAAAGTTTCCGCTCAGTGCACGCACACAAACATTGCAGTACTTTCAAATGGTTCATTAAATTTATCATAGATGGCAGCATCCAGATGTATAGTGTCTTTACTAAGTAAGCGTTAGCCAAATCTTTCGTAGTGTGAGGTTGCAAGGCTTTTAGGAGGAAGGCAGCAACCACCTTCTGGTGGATTAAGTAACGTTTTTTGTTATCTCTTACTGAATTAATATTGAGTGCTGCAATGACAGAATGCGTAACGTAATTTTTGAATGCTCACCATTACTCCAGCTGCACTACAGCTGCACCCAAAGTTAAAGAACGAGGGGATAGTCCTCACGAAAAGAAACGTGAGGAAAGTGCTATATAGAGGAGAAAATCGTGACGTCAGAAATGAACTCAAATCACTCAAAGTTCATTTTGTGAGTGACTTTAACATTTTGGCCTAGTTTGACAGCTACCTCGTTCCCACACAGAAAAAAATATGTGAATTTACTCGAAACGGAAAAAATGAATCACATGTAAACTCAGTTGAGATTCGACGTAAACGGTTGAATCAAACGTAAAATCATGTTTTTACGTATAATTTGTCGCAAATTTACATCAAATTGCATTTAAATTTAAATGTTTAATGACGTGCAAAAGTGTTACATCATAAATGATGTAACATTCGGAAATATTTTTTTGTGTGCAGGTTTTCTGTGAGAGAGAAAAGGAGGCGAATACTTTATGAAATTCATACCTGTCAAAATTCCTAGCCTCAAAATTTTGTCGCGAGTTGCTTTTCTCCTCTATTGCGAGAGCATAGTCCTCTCGCCTGTTCATTCGTTCATTAGAACAGTTCATTCTATGAGTGGCTTATATGGACACATGACCACCACTTAGTCACCGAACCGTGGTGGCCCATACGGCAAAGGCACGGTACAATATGCCGAAGGTCTTGGGTTCGAGTCTCGGTACCGGTACTTTTTTTTTGATAGATGAACTTTTTTGGAAAATGAACCATGAGTAAAGTACTCTCGGTAATTTCGAGATTTATCCTCTCCGTCCGCACACAGTACCATTTTACTACCGAATCGTGCTCTTTATCCTCTCGTATGCCGATGCCCAGTTCTGGGTGTGTAAACATAAATAAAAGAGAAGTCTATGTTCAGGCTCAAGCGTGACATAGTATCTGCTGTTGTAGTGATTTGTTTTGAGACATTTTGAGTCTGTTGATGATGTACTTTTCGTTGTAAAATGGAGTGTTTTGCAACTTATTGTTACTTTGGAGAATTCTAAGGGTCATATTTGTGTTCAGCGACTCAAAATCAATTAGATTTGAGTGGTTGAATGGTTTTTACATTCTCAAATATATGTTCCCAATATACTACAGGCACCATATTGGCCGCCATTTTGAATTTCTTGATCTCGGAATACTTTGGATTTTTGTGTGGACAGCTGTGAGTGAAGCAATGACACAAATAAGCTTCTTTGGTCAAGGATCCCAAAATTTTTTAACCAAATTTAAAAAATACAGATGGATAATTCTCCGCCAACTCACACAAAACTAGAGGTGGGCAAAAAAAGAGCGAGCCGCTCAAGGAGCCGATTCACTAAAAAGAGCGAACGAACCGTGGCTCAGAAAAAAAGAACCACGGTTCTTTTTAAACTTCGGTCTTTTGAAAGAACCGTTTCAAGATGGCATGATTTATGTTAAAAATATAATTTATTGAATTTCAAATAAAAAAAAAATTAAATTTGTTTTTGAGAATTGAAAATGCAATTTCAAATATTTCAATGCTAATAAAAATTTATCTCAAAAGTAAATGATTGTCTAAACAAAATGAAAAAAAAAATCATTGTACAACTGATTGTACACTAAAGTATTACCAGAATACGAATTTAGGCATTTCAAATTGCATAATTTGAAAAATATTACCAAAAATCTACTGAATAGTTTAGAGATTAAACCTTTTGTCCAATTTAACTTTAGCGTTTATAGACTTTATCGATTAAATCAGAATGTAGAAAAGAGTTCACAGAACTTTTTCTTCAAATAAAACATCAGCAATAGTTCAATTCTTGCAGAAATAAACGCAATGAAAACAATTTTTTCAGCATCCTAGATTTAAGTTTGGATGCCATTTAATTATTCGAATGTTTAGGTTCGAGTAGAAATCATGAAAAAGAGACCACCAAGACCTATGGTTTCCAAGGGCATCTTCTCGTTTTCAGTTTTAATTTGTTTTATCAAATAATTTATAAAAGTCCAATGTGAAATAACTTATAAAATCACACGATTCTTAAAAAAAACCCTTTTATCCAAACTTTGAAAAAGAGCGAAAGAGCCGTTCAAAAGAGCGGCTCTTTTTAATAAGCGATCAAAAATGAGCGGCTCCTAAAAAAGAGCGGTTTTGCCCACCTCTACACAAAACCGGAAAAAGTCGAGGTCAATTTTTCGATATCTCATTACTGTGGGGTTGTACGATCCCTTTTTATTTTTGCGGAGTTTTACTAAGAAACGTTTTTCAGTGCTTTGCAGGTAGAGCCCTTGAAGAGATCGAAATCTGGTGTCAAAGGGACACTTTTGTGTAAAATTGGACGTCCGATTTAGTGAAATCAAAATTATGAAAAAAAAAATCTGCAAAAGAAAAAGCTAAAAATAATTTTTAAATCATTCTATTTCTCGTTAATCAAGTGTAAAAAATCTTGAAATATGTAATTTTATAGGAAATTTAATTTACATTTCGAATCTGCATAACCAGCAAGGTAATTTTCGCATTTCTGTTTTTGTGTAGTTTTTTTTAGAGTGTAACAATGTTCTACAAATTTGTAGAATAGACAAAAAAATGATAATTTTGACTATTTTTGAAAGGTTTTTCGAATTTTCAACCCGTAAAATTAAATCGTGTGCTTTTGAAGTTTTTTTTTCGGAAAGTTCTGCCAAATATGCAATAGAATGACCCTTTGGACGATTGTTGTGGTTCCTGCATTGCTTGTTTGTGAGGACTTTTTTTAAGTAAGAAAACATACCACATAAAGCCGCTCATCTTTTTTTTTTTGGAAAAATGTCTGATTCTGTCATTTCAAGAGTCACAACAATCGTTTAAAGGGTCAATATTATTCACAATTTGCTGAACTTTTGGGAAAATAAACTTTCAAAATATACGATTAATTTTTAATGGGTTTAAACTTCGAACAACTAGTAAAAATGGCCAAAACTTTTTTGCAAATTTTGGTAACTCGTGAATAACACATACAAACTGCTTATGTTTGAATATATTTTTTTTTTAGAACATTGTTACACTTTATTAAATAACCCTGAAAAATAACAAAAAATATGTAATTTTAAAATGAAAATTTTTATTCTCAATGAAAAAAAAAAAAATACCCTTCTGGGTTATGATAGGTTCGAAAAGTACATAAAATTTCCCATAAAATGACATGTCTCACGGTTTTTGGCAGTTGAGTAAGGGACCATCCATAAACCACGTGGACATCTTTTTGGGAAGGGGGAGGGGGCGGTTCAGCGATTGACCACGCTTCATTAAAAAAAGATTTGTGTTGTATGGAAATTGTCCACGAGGGATAGCGAGGGGGGGGGTCTGAGATTTCAAAAAAGTGTGTAACGAGAATGAGCAGAGAATTTTAATAGTAGTTTATGCAACAAGTTTCAAAAAGAGGATTTTTTCAGCACGAGTCGTACATTTATCCAACGAGGTTCACCGAGTTGGATAAATACGTAGAGTGCTGAAAAAATCTAGTTTTGCAACGAGTTTCATACAACATTTTTTGCGATTCCAAAAAACACACACTGAGTGAAATTTTATGTCAAATTTTCATGTATTTTGTCAATAAATCGTTTAAATCATAAAAATGTTGAAAAGTGTTACTTTTCGAAACAAACCCATTTGAGTGCTGAAAAGTAGAACTTTTCAGCATTTATTTTGAAAAGTGTTGCTATTCGATTCTGTTATTTTTGGCACAGAAAAGTAGGCTATTACATCGTTCAAGAATGACAGGAAAAGTGAGTAGTTTCACGACGGAATTGCAAAAACAATTTTTTAGCGTTTCTTTTTTTGATGAAAAATGCCTTTTCCAGAATTTTGAGTACGCCATCAAAAAGTCCCTTTGACACCAAATGTCCATCTCATCACCATGTCAGGCTGCAAATTATGGAAAAAATGTATTTTTTTGCATTTTTCGCAAAATGGAAGGGGTCGTACCACCCCTCCGTCACGAGATATCGAAAACTGGACCTTGGATCAGCGACCAAGCGACGAAAATTGAAGAGAAGTCGGGACAACTGCTGTGTGAGTTGGCGGAGAATGACCCAGATAAAAGTGTCCACGGGGTTTGTGGATGGTCCCTTAAATCCATTTCTGGTTTTGGTGGAGAATTGCTCATGTCTAGAGGTCATCTATAAACATATTTTTACTGTTTCTTTTTATTTCAAATGATCTATATATGAAACAAAATGTCCAATCATCAATGTTTCTGTAAATTTTTAGCTTAAACAAATCAAAAATGGTCAATCAAAGGTTCTCAAGCCAACTAACCCCTTCCAAGTACTGCACACCATCGATTAAAACAAACTTTTCCTCCCTCCACGCCAAGCTGAACCCGACCGACCGATTTGAGGTGGGCGAGCACAACAGTTTCAAAATTTAATTAAAACTCAATTTAAATTCCATTCATAACTCTCGCCCGGGGATGACACCGGAGCTTTTTTTTCTCTTGTTTTTTTTCCTCAGTTTTTTTTCCCAAATGACAGTGTAGCAAGTTCAATAAACGAGTTTCCCAGTGTGGGTGGCTGCTGCTGTTTGGGTGGACGGCACCGGCCCGTGAGTGTGGGTGGCTGGTGGAAAAATTGTTGTCTCTGTTCAGACGACGACCCACCCCGAGGGGCATGTTTGTCTCGTGTAGGAGGTCCGACGTTTTCTGTGGAAGGATTCTTTTGGTCTGGGTCGATGGAATTCTACCTTGTTTGCATAAATTGGATGTGCTTTTGGTGTTTTTTTTCATGGCCCAACTGTACAACTTTGTTCTCAAATAAAAATTATCTTTTCCTAAATGTAGTCTTGTTGCATCTTTCCCAAGTTTACTAGCTGAACCGTCACACAAACGCACGACCAAGAAATTCAATTACAACATTAACCTACATCACAAATTCATCAACCAGACCAGAAAGTTTTGCGACCGCCAGCATAAGTCATCAGTTGATGCTACAGCCTGGTTATACTTTGTCTTACCGTCATTTGGGGCGAATGAATCAAGATTCTCACGCTGACATTCAAAATACAAAGCTTTAACGCAGCGAAAATTGTCCGTCCCGATTCACCCCCACCTTACGGTACCGCGCGCAATTCGCAATAAATCATTTACGATGAGTTCGCGTGAAGGAGTCACCGAACCAGAGCACGTAGTTCGGGCTCAGCTACGCTAGTCCAAGCTAGTTAGTTAGTTAGTCCGGCCCATCATGGGAGGCACATTAAGTGGTAGAAGGGGATGGTAGAGGTTAAAACGTGCCGACAGCCTCTAATGATAGTTGTTGTTTCTAGACGGTCCGCCGTCCTGTCGGCGGTTGTCCTGTCATTACGGGCACCATTACCGTCTTCTCTTCCCTCCAAGCTGGAGTGGGATTACATTCATGCGAGGTTCTAATTTGAAACATCTTGCCCCAGACAACTAAATTACATTTGATTTCCATAAATGCTGTAGCGGGAGAGTGCAACGCAATATGGTCAGGAACCATCCCGCAGGCTCTGTGGGCAAATCGAAATGTGGTTTGCAATGATGGGAAGTCCAAAGTCCAACTACCAGCTGGTTTGTACAGGTTAGGAAAACACAAAACATGGCCCGAGGGTTCGGAGGTCCCGGGGCGGATGTTTCGTGTAATGTGAGCTTTCCTGGGTTTTCATTGGCCAATAACAGTTCAGAAGGATTCATTAATTTTCGATTGGAATAGACACGCAAAGAATTGATTTCAACTGATAAATCATTTGGACGTGGGTGATTCTCCGCCAACTCACACAGCAGTTGCCCCGACCCCTCTTCGATTTGCGTGAAACTTTGTCCTGAGAGGTAACTTTTGTCCCTGATCACGAATCCGAGGTCCGTTTTTTGATATCTCGTGACGGAGGGGCGGTACGACCCCTTCCATTTTTGAACATGCGAAAAAAGAGGTGTTTTTCAATAATTTGCAGCCTGAAACGGTGATGAGATAGAAATTTGGTGTCAAAGGGACTTTTATGTAAAAATAGACGCCCGATTTGATGGCGTACTCAGAATTCCGAAAAAACGTATTTTTCATCGAAAAAAACACTAAAAAAGTTTTTAAAATTCTCCCATTTTCCGTTACTTGACTGTAAAAATTTTTGGAACATGTCATTTTATGGGAAATTTAATGTACTTTTCGAATCTACATTGACCCAGAAGGGTCATTTTTTCATTTAGAACAAAATTTTTCATTTTAAAATTTCGTGTTTTTTCTAACTTTGCAGGGTTATTTTTTAGAGTGTAACAATGTTCTACAAAGTTGTAGAGCAGACAATTACAAAAATTTTGATATATAGACATAAGGGGTTTGCGAGTTATCGCGATTTTACGAAAAAAAGTTTTGAAAAAGTTTGTCGTCATCGATCATGGCCGTTCATGGTCACCCGCGACAGACACGGACGACGAAACAAAGAGAAACGCAAAAAGTAACTTTTTCAAAACTTTTTTTTCGTAAAATCGCGATAACTCGTGATGTTTATAAGCAAACCCCTTATGTCTATATATCAAATTTTTTGTAATTGTCTGCTCTACAACTTTGTAGAACATTGTTACACTCTAAAAAATAACCCTGCAAAGTTAGAAAAAACACGAAATTTTAAAATGAAAAATTTTGTTCTAAATGAAAAAATGACCCTTCTGGGTCAATGTAGATTCGAAAAGTACATTAAATTTCCCATAAAATGACATGTTCCAAAAATTTTTACGGTCGAGTAACGGAAAATGGGAGAATTTTAAAAACTTTTTTAGTGTTTTTTTCGATGAAAAATACGTTTTTTCGGAATTCTGAGTACGCCATCAAATCGGGCGTCTAATTTTACATAAAAGTCCCTTTGACACCAAATTTCTATCTCATCACCGTTTCAGGCTGCAAATTATTGAAAAACACCTCTTTTTTCGCATGTGCAAAAATGGAAGGGGTCGTACCGCCCCTCCGTCACGAGATATCAAAAAACGGACCTCGGATTCGTGATCAGGGACAAAAGTTACCCCTTAGGACAAAGTTTCACGCAAATCGAAGAGGGGTCGGGGCAACTTTTCCCGATTTCGTGTGAGTTGGTAGAGAATTACCCACGTTTGAGATCATATGCATTGTAAAAAAAAACATTGTTTTTATCGCGTTTATTGAGAAAGAAATAAATGAAAATATTTTGATTTTCTCACTCTAATGAATCTTTTAAAATAACCTTAAACTAGTTTTCAGGGAATGAAAATTCGTTCGGAAATTCTAACTTACCGACTCAGAATTTGCTTGTGATTTAAACTCAAGCATATAACAGTAAATAACATTACGAATGGACCAAGCTTCAAATCTTCACTGTTTACATGAAATTAAGTTTCAGATCCAGATTCATCGGAAAAAATATTATTGAATTGCCATATTTTCGAATCTAAGTCGTATGATTATAACCTCGTGTATTTAGTAGGTTGTGTTTGTAAATTTTACGAAATTTAAAAAAAAAATGGCATTTTTGGAAAACTCAGATAATTCAAGCTATTTTTCAAGCTTCCCTGCACCGTGCGGTACACGCGGTTCACTTGTCCCTCGGGTTTGCTTTGCGCCTGCTTTGTTCGGTTTACACCCGTACCCGACTCACACGAACCGAGGGTATTTTGGTTCATCATACCAGCGCACCACGACACTCTCCGTTCGCCGCGTCGGTTTTGTGTCTGGCACTCACCCATGGCATGAACCCGGTGTAAGAACCAAGGTGCTTCACTCGGTACGAGCCGAGGTACGTGCCGTGGTATGCGCTGGCGGTACAAAACGGGTTCAATAGAGGAGAAAAGCAACTCGCGACAAAATTTTGAGGCTAGGAATTTTGACAGGTATGATTTTCATAAAGTATTCGCCTCCTTTTCTTTCCCACAGAAAACCTGGGAACGAGGTAGCTGTCAAACTAGGCCAAAATGTTAAAGTCACTCACAAAATGAACTTTGAGTGATTTGAGTTCATTTCTGACGTCACGATTTTCTCCTCTATACCACGGCGCGTACCACAGCACGCTGGGTTCATGCCATGGCACTATGGGGTTTCAGGCGGCCATAAATCTAAAAACCGACATACTCTAATTATTTTTTTGGTATTTTTTTTTCGAAAATAAACATTCTAACTAAGAAAAATCCGGAGTTTGAAAGTTGTACGTTCAAAATTCACTGAATTGCAGACCTTCAAAGGCGAAAATGGTAAGAAAAAACATGTTTTTTGACAAAAAAAATGATTATTTTTCATAATTGTACTGTGTAGCTGTTTATGTATTTTTTCCTGCATCATTATATATATTCAGAAAGGTAATTGATTCAACTTTTCAATAACATTTTACAAAACACACTTTAACAGACTAAAAAAATAATAAGAATCAGAAAAGATGGATTTTTATTAAAATTTAGTTTTTTTCAACTTTGTTAATGGAGTACTTTTTTTGTGTGCATTTGTGCGGTCTGAAAATTTTGCAGCTTAAAATTTGAATCATGTCCTAACTTGTCTCCAAATTTCAAAGTGCACTTATGTGCACTTTTTGAGTTATGCCATTTTGAACATTTTGATTCATGCAAGAAAATTAATGATTTCACGTATACGCTTGGTTAAAATCACATTATTTATCTGCGGAGGCAGAAATGACGTACCTGCTATGTATGTTTTGAAATTGATTTGATATTCATGACTTTGTTGGTACTTAGGTACGTTTAATAAAATTAGAAATTCATATTCTAAGTATTTTACAGAAACGATTCGTCGAATATTCATATCAGTTCGTTGTTGTGTTCTTTTGAAAGTATGGATAATAATACCGTAGTGTCCCTGTACCATATAACGAAGCACTATTCTGAAAAGGTGAGAACTGCTTTCGAGTATATTTGTAAGAATTACAACACTGCAGAACCATCACATGATCAACTCAGGGAAAAACCACAGAGGAAAAACTACGCATGTTGTTCTGTAGCTTCAAAACGAGGTATACAAAAGCCCATAGAAGAAGTTCATATTTTAAGTAATCTAACGACAATCGGTTACATAGTGATTTTGATTTAGAAGAATTTATCGTGGAAAACGTGAATTTTGCAAGTGGATCAACAAAAAACGTGGACGAGAATCCATACAATGTTCCGTCTAAAATTCTAAAACACCGCAAAAATCAAATTTTAATTGGAGGGGGGGTTCTTCAAAGAGAGGTGGATTTTAACTCAAGAAGAAGGGGAGGGAGATTGAACGTAAATCAGAAACTTTAACATAGCATAAACCGCCATTCCGTGCATCAAATAGACAGAGCAAGAATATTAAAATTCACCACTTCAATGCATGTGGCCTCAAATCTATGAAAAAATCGAAAATTAAACTTTTTTTTTGGAAAAAAATCAAATTTCACTTGTTTTCATTATACTCAGTACAAACAACACAAAAAAAGTAACAAAAAAGCCAAAAAATATTTTTGGCCGCTCGCTTTTATGGAAATACCCCTTAGTGTTGTGGTGCGCTGGTACGATGTACCAAGATACCAATACACAAATGGGTTCAGGCACGTACCGAAGCTAGAAAACCAAACCCGCGGTGTGCGTTGGCACTGGCGCATGGGAACCCTGTACAACCCAATTCCGCCTCTAAGCGGGGTTCGGTCATAAAAATTCATCTTAAATCCATTTTCAACAAAAAAAAAAAATTATCATTAAAATGTATTGGAAAGAACTACTCTTCAAATTTAAGAAAATTTGAACAAGTTTGACTTGTTTTACGTGACTTTTATATAGTTTTTTTCACATGTTTTTTTTTCAGCCCCTTTTTAATTTTTGCATGTTTTTCACAATTTCTACTTTAAAACGATACCATTATCATTTTAATTTAATAATTAAAAAAAAAGCTTAGAGGCATAGTCTTGTACACTACAAATAACTATTATTGCCTGCTTATTTTCATATGCTATATATTTTTAAGAAACACTGCCGATCATGATCAAATGATTTTAAAAATGTCATTTTTTGTGGGACAAACTATGGTTATTTTTCTTACTAATATTTCCCCTATATTATGTGAAAATAAGTACCTATGCAATTATTGTTATTTGTAGTGTACCAGACTATGCCTCTAGGCATTTTTTACAATTTAAATGATAATGGTATCGTTCTGTAGTAGAAAAAGTGAAAAACCAGCCAAAAAAGGTTTGTAAGAACATGAGAAAACTAGATAGGCAAATGGTAATGATAGGATGTGGTAGAGAAAGCCAAATACTGTCAGAAACAAACATAAACTAAACAAGATAAACGTCAATTAAAATACTTAAAAAGAAACATGTAAAATATAAAACCAGACAATCAAAGTTTCAACACGGGAAAAAAATCGAAAGCAAATTTGGGCAATAGAGACCTGCCAGGGAGATCAACAAAACTAATTTTTGGGTCAAATATTGAAAATGAGCAATCCTCCCGAGAATGATTATTTTTTAAATCTAATTTGAGTACTTTTTTTTATACTTTTTGTATACTTTTTCTATTACGAAGATATTTTGCATAATTGATTCTTCCATAAAATCTCCATACAATTTTGGCGGCTTTTCATACCAAAAGGCTATTCAAATATTGACATGCAAAGGTTTAAAAACAGGAAAATCGATGTTGAGCAATTCTCTGAGATTTCGGTCATTCGTTTTTTTTGTATTTTTTAATCCGGCTGAAACTTTTTTGGTGCCTTCGGTATGCCCAAAGAAGCCATTTTGCATCATTAGTTTGTCCATATAATTTTCCATACAAATTTGGCAGCTGTCCATACAAAAATAATATGTGAAAATTCAAAAATCTGTATCTTTTGAAGGAATTTTTGATCGATTTGGTGTCTTCGGCAAAGTTGTAGGTATGAATAGGGACTACACTGAAAAAAAAAGATACGCGCTAAAAAAAATTGGTGAGTTTTAATTTAATTTTTTGTCACTTAAACTTGATTTGCAAAAAAACACTATTTTTATTTTTTTTTATTTTTTGATATGTTTTAGAGGACATGAAATGCCAACTTTTCAGAAATTTCCAGAATGGGCAAAAAATCTTTGACTGAGTTGTGATTTTTTGAATCAATACAGATTTTTTCAAAAAATCGAATATTGGTCGCAAAAATTTTTCAACTTAATTTTTCGATGTAAAATCGAATTTGCAATCAAAAAGTACTTTAGTGAATTTTTGATAAAGTGCACCGTTTTCAAGTTATAACCCTTTTTGATAACTTTTTTAAAAAATAGTCACAGTTTTTCATTTTTTAAAATTTGTGCCCATGTTCGCCCACCTTTGAAAAAAAATATTTTTGAAAAGCTAAGAAAATTCTCTATATTTTGCTTTATTGAACTTTGTTGATACGACCCATATTGCAATGGTTAAAAAACAGGAAAATTGATGTTTTTTAAGTCTCACCCAAACAACCCACCATTTTCTAATGTCGATATCTCAGCAACTAATGGTCCGATTTACAATGTTAAAATATGAAACATTCGTGAAATTTTCTGATCTTTTCGAAAACAATATTTTCAATTTTTTTTAAATCATATCAAATATTTCAAAACAGCGTAATATTGAATATTTGGCCCATTTGAAATGTTAGTCTTGATTTAAAAGTTTTGAAGATATTGTTTTCGAAGGGATCGGAAAAATTTACGAACGTTTCGTATATTAACATAGTAAATCGTAAAATGAGTTACTGAGATATCGACATTAGAAAATGTTGGGTTGTTTGGGTGAGACTTAGAAAACATCAATTTTCCTGTTTTTAAACCTTTGCAGTGCAGTATCTTAGCAACTAAGGGTCGTATAAACAAAGGTCAAATAAGCAAAATGTAGAGAATTTTCTCAGCTTTTCAAAAATGTTTTTGTCAATAGTGGGCAAACATTGGGACTAGTTAAAAAAAGAATAACTGCGACTATTTTCAATAAAGTTACCTTAAAAATTGCTATATCTTGAAAACAGTGCACTTTATCAAAATTTCACTGATTGCAAGTTCAATTTTACATTGAAAAATGAAGTTGAATAATCTAAAAAGCTGGCATTTAATGTCCCCTAAAACATATCGGAAAATGAAAAAAAATAAATAAAAAAAGTGTTTTTTTGCAAATCAAGTTTTGGTTACAAAAAGTGAAATGAAAAATAATTAAAAAAAATTTACCGTGTATAATTTTTTTCAGTGTAGTCCTTATCTATACTTACAGCTTTGCCGAAGACACCAAATCAATCAAAACATTCCTTCAAAAGATACAGATTTTTTAATTTTCATGTATCATTTTTGTTTGAATAGCTGCCAAATTTGTATGGAAAATTTTATGGACAAACTAATGATGCCATATGGCTTCTCTGAGCATACCGAAGACAAAAAAATCTCGGAGAATTGCTCAAATGTATAAATATTGACATTCAAATTCGGATGAAGAACCAAATAATTGGTTATTTTTTTTATTGTACTTTTCGCCTAAAAATAAAATTTATCAGTTTTTAAATTTCAAGCAACAATTTATTGAAAATTGTTTGTTTTTGCAGCAAAACAGTTTTTTTTTCAAAACTTCGGTAAAATTCAACCCAACTGCAATTCCCTTCGTGTCAAAATTGAGTGAACGCTGACTGCTCGGCTAAAAGTGCCGCCAGTCATCAAAAGCAGTTATTCGGTGAGTGAAAACAAATATTTGTGCAAGCTTCAATATCAAGCTCTGGCCGTGTTTGTGTTTGTCTTGCAAGGGCATCTCTCTCTCTTTCTCCTCCCGGAATGATAGTTGATGATAGTGTTGTTTTCTGTGGTGGAGTTCACATTCGATTGATTTGCTCCCGCTGCAGGGCCTGTTGATATTAACTTGCTGACAGGCAGTTGTGTTTGTGTGTGTGTGTGTGTGAATGAGAGATGTCGAAACTGAGTTAGTGTGTTTGTATGATTGATTGGCAATAAACGATGATTTTAGTCGCTTGTTTTGTCAGTTGAAGGTGATTTGAAATTAGTTTCGTTGAATTTATTAGATAAAATATCTTTGATATACAATTAAGTTGTTTTGATTTTAAAATTTTAAAGCAAGTGCAGCTTTAAACTAAAAAAAAGCAATATCTTTCATTTGGCGGTGAAACAATAGCAGGGGAGACTAAAAAATCGAAGAAAAATCTCTCAAAAAAACAACACACCGAGAAGTTTCATTTCCGGTGTCACCTGAAGGTACAATTTGAGCTCTCTGCTTCAATTTTCACCTAGCTTGCAAGCCGTCCGCCCAAAGACAAACTTTTGACTCCATTTGGGTGAAAAGTGGTGAACAAAAAACAAACAGCGAGGAAGACAATCAAGACAGCAGAGCGGGGGAAAACCCTCGATCCAACTGCCATGAAAGTCGAGAGCTTTTCCGTTCGTGATGGCCTTTGCACGGTGCTTTTGTTCCGTGAGTGTGTGTGTTAGGAAAACTATCCCGGGAAAAAGTTTTTTCTCCCCGTTTTTCGCTTCTGTTTGTGGAACTACAAATGCACTAGTTTGGAAAACTGTGTCAAGGTGTGCGTGTTTTTAGGCGAGTGTGTGTTTGCGATCTTTTTTGAGACAAATTGCACGGGAGAATACTTCAAGTTTCGAGTTTCGACAGACTATTCCGATTTTTTAATACCATCAAAGTTTTGATCTTATTGCTTTGTGACAAAGTTTATTTTGAAAGTGTTTTTGAGCATTCAACCCTTTACGTGAAGTTACCCGAGCAGACGGAAATAACGTTTGAATAACATTTTTTGATATTTGAAAATACTGGGCCAATAACATTTTATGTTATTTATAACAAGATTTGTTATTCGCTGTTTTTTTGTTATTGAATTGTTATTGTAATAACAGACTAATAACATTTTTGGTTATTCTTCGAACAAATCTTTGTTATTATTTTTTGTTATTTTAACAACTAATCCGATCATCCCAATAACAGTTGAAGTTATTCTTCCATAACAAAAAATTTTATTCCCAAGTTGTTTTGGCTTTCAACCAATATCAGACCAATAACAAATTTTGATATGATAACATAAACTGTTATTAAACTCTTATGCGAAAATGGATTTTGCTTGAATATTCCATAACAATTTTTGTTATTTTAACAGTATTTGTTATTGAAATGGCATGAATTTTGTTATTACCGTCTGCCCGGGTAGTAAATACGGGTTGTCACTTTTGGCCCTTAACTTCACATTTTCATTTGTTTTCATTTTCCTCTTTTTTGTTGAATAAAATATTAATAACATAAAATTTGTGCATTTTGATTAAAGAAACTATATTTTTATTTAATTGAAAAATGTGAAAAATACATGGCATATACATTGAGAACGCTAAACTTTAAAGAGAGAGTCAATTTAATTGTAAGAATATCTACTTTGTCATTCTAAAGAAATGAAATGAACAATTTATCGTCACCAAAAATAACGATGCTGAAAAGTTCATCATAGCACTCATTAAGCTAAACATTCCAGCACTTGTTTCGAAAAGAAATACTTTCCGAAACTGATTTTGTTTTTTTTTTTGCTGACGTAAATCATGAGTGCGAAACAAGGTTGTTGACGATAAAATTATCGAGGTTTGATAACGATAACGATAGTTCTACCGTTACCGTTATTCCGATAATTCCATCGGCGAAAATTTTATCGGCGATAACAAACAATAACTTATTTAAAAAAAAATCTTAAATTGACTAAAACCAAACAAATAATGTTCAATTTCAAGCTTTCTCTTAGTTTTTTTTGATAATATGGTAAGTTTCAAAGTAAAAATACAAAAAAAATTAAAATAACGTATTTTTTTTAAGTATTAAAATTTTTATAAATTGCAATATGAGTATCAAATGATTTAAAATTATGTATGCTTTTCCACTGTTTTAGAGATTTTTGAATGAAATACTAAAATTTTCACAAAATACCAATTTTCTCGAAAATACTATTTTTTATAATTTGCAATATTAGTGTCAAACAACTTGAAATTTTGCATTATTTTAACAGTTATAGAGCGATTCCAGGCCAAAACAGGATTATTAGGTACTTTTTTCTCGACCCTCTCCGATTTCAATGAAACTTTGTAGACATGTCCTACGCTTGCATAAGCCATTTTTGTGTATACTCTAAATAGAGTTTTTCAATAAAATACTCCAATTTTCATAAAATAACGTATTTTCTCGAAAATATCAATCGATTCCAAACTTCAAATGTTTTTTAACTGTTTTAGAGATTTTTAATGAAATGCTCAAATTTTCAAAAAATACCGTATTTTCTCGAAAATACTCAATTATTTATGACTCGCAATAAAATTATCAAACGATTCGAAATTTTGTATGTATTTTAATTGTTTCAGAAGTTTCTGATTGAAAAACCAGGTAAAATTTCGCTTCGTTTGACACCCATACAGTCCAGACTCGATTATCCGTAGGCCTCGGAAACAAATCACTTCGGATAATTGAATAACGATTTCACGATTATTTGTCTAACTGTTGATTGACGAGCTTAGGTATGACCCCTTAACTTCTTTAAAGTGATTTAGAATTATCAAATCCAAGATGGCGGGGGCGAAATATTGAAAAGAATGCATTTTACTATTTAATAGGCAATCATCAATTCATATTTGACAAAAATGGGGTTGCAGGACTTGAATTTGATGTTTAAACAAAAAAAAAAAGAAAAAAACGAAAACATTTTTTTGTTCGTGGTTTGATAATTCGAAGTCCTATACAAAACTTCGGATAATCGAGGCTTCAGATTATCGAGTCTGGACTGTATTGCAAATCATGCAAACTTGAGTACTTTAAAAAAAAATGACTTTGGGTATATCATTCAAAAAGTTCTAAAACAGTGAAAATGCATGCAAAATTACAAATCGTTTAATACCTACATTGCGAATTAAAAAATTTGAGTATTTTCGAGAAAATATGATATTTTGGTCAAATTTGAGTATTTCATTCCAAAAACACTAAAACAGTGAAAATGCATGCAAAATTTGAAATCGCTTGGTACCTATATTGCAAATTATAAAAAAATAGTATTTTCGAAAAAAAAATACATTATTTTGGGGTATTTTTAAGTATTCATGCTTTGGAAATTACCGCATCATTGAAAAAAATATTTACTAAGAGGAAGCTTGAAATTTCAACATGATTTGGTTGGTTTAAGTCAATTTTAGAAATAACTTATTTGTGTATAAATTATCGTCCGTTATCTTCGAAAAAAAGAGAGTAGGAAAATCACGCAAAAGAAAATCGCTTCCAAAATTCTCCAGAAAAAATCAATCTGCGGATGATTTTTTATGAACTTCCATGTCAGCAGCACTTAAAAATGTTTATTTCATTTCGTTTACACACATTGTCGAACTTCAAAATGCGACAGGTCATTTTTCGACGTGTGACGTTACACTTGCAAGTGTAGCAGTGAAAAAGATGTTCCGCAGAATAATCAAGATGATGATTTTTTTAAGATTCCTTATACCGATCTTTCGTGCGCGAGAGAGGAAAGCCATGCTCCTTTCGGATTTTTTCTCTTGATGAACGTCCAATGATTTTCTTTTGATGATGATTATTTCATCGCTGCCTATCGTTATCGTTATCGTTATTAGATAGGTTATCAGTTATCGTTATCGTTATCGTTATTGCCCCGAAGATAACGACAACAGTTATCGTTGTCGTTAGACGATAATATTATCGACGATAATTCTATCGATCAACAAACTTGGTAGGAAAACCTTTAACTGAAAAATCAAATTAATAGTTTTTTTTTTGGAATTGAAAAAATGTTGTGTGCAACTCATTGCAAAGCTCGATATTTCAGCACTTCAGCAATAGTTGAAAAATCATAATTGCCCAGTAGTCCTATCTACATAGTCAAAACGTGAAAGATTGCAGACAATTTTCTAAGCCTTTAATTTTTTTGCGTGTGTGATTTTTCTTTACATTTTTATTTAAATTCCAGCAAAAAACCTGAATATTTTTCAACTAAAGTGCATTTTTCAAAAAAAGTGTAAAGTAATTTTCGGTCTTATTCAGTTTTTAACCTCTGGATTAGATTTGGTAAACTCTTGAACTCCAGCACAAAAGATGCATTTTATTAATCCCTAAAGTTATCGTAAAAAATTGGAACATTAAAAAGAAATATTTCCATGTCTTTATTTATTCTCAAAAGCTCTCTTTGAACCCTACAATTTTGTCCAAAACACTAAATCCATCAGAAAATCTCTTCTTCTCTTCTTAATATACTATAAAAATTGTATATCCATTTTGTATGCACGCCCACAAAATTGCATGGAGAAACTAATGATGAAAGTTGCGTTTTTTGACATAGGGAATGCATGAGCAATGCATTGAGCATAGTTTAATCCAAGTAAAATATAAAAAAATACTGTCGAAAAAAACGCGAAATAGCAAAGCAATTCTCTGAGATTTCGGTCATTCAATTTTTTTTTGTATTTTTTAATCCGACTGAAACTTTTTTGGTGCCTTCGGTATGCCCAAAGAAGCCATTTTGCATCATTTGTTTGTCCATATAATTTTCCATACAAATTTGGCAGCTGTCCATACAAAAATGATATGTGAAAATTCAAAAATCTGTATCTTTTGAAGGAATTTTTTGATCGATTTGGTGTCTTCGGCAAAGTTGTAGGTACGGATATGGACTACACTGTAAAAAAATGATACACGGTAAAAAAATTTAAATTAAACTTTTTGTCATTAAAACTTGATTTGCAAAAAACACTATTTTTAATTTTTTTTATTTTTTGATGCCAATGCCAACTTTTCAGAAATTTCCAGAATGGGCAAAAAATCTTTGACCGAGTTATAATTTTTTTAATCAATACAGATTTTTTCAAAAAATCGAAATATTGGTCGCAAAAATTTTTCAACTCCATTTTCCGATGTAAAATCAAATTTGCAATCAAAAAGTACTGTAGTGAATTTTTGATAAACTGCACCGTTTTCAAGTTATAACCATTTTTAGGTAGCTTTTTTGAAAATAGTCGCAGTTTTTCATTTTTTAAAATTAGTGCCCATGCTTGCCCACCTTTGAAAAAAATATTTTTGAAGAGCTGAGAAAATTTTCTATTACTTACTTTACTTACTTTACTTTATCAGCAACAGGTCTATCGACCCAACGCTGAACTAATCGAAGATTTCCAGGATGCTCGATCTTGGGCCGCTCGTCTCCAGTCGCCCACAATGTTGGCCGCTCTTGCATCTTCGTCGACTGCACACAGCCAACGCGTACGAGGCCTTCCACGAAGCCGACGACCCCGTCCAGGTTCGCTACTGAATATCGTTTTAGCCGCCCGCTCGTCCGACATTCTGGCTACATGTCCAGCCCACTTCAGCCTGTCGTGCTTGATGACTTTTACGATATCAGCATGTTTGTAGTCTTGGTACAGCTCGAAGTTCATGCGCCTGCGCCACCGGTCTCCTACTTGCTTGCCGCCGAAGATAGAACGCAGGATTCTCCGCTCGAAGACCCCAAGTGCTCTCTGGTCAGCCTCCTGTAGCGTCCACGACTCGTGACCGTAAAGAGCTACAGGGAGTATCAAGGTCCTGTACCAACCAACCAATTTCTATATTTTGCTTTATTAAACTTTGTTGATACGACCCATAGTTGCTGAGATATTGCCATGCAAACGTTAAAAAAACAGGAAAATTCATGTTTTCTAAGTCTCATCCAAACAACCCACCATTTTCTAATGTCGATATCTCAGCAACTATAAATCCGATTTACAACGTTAAAATATGAAACATTTGTAAAATTTTCCGATCTTTCCGAAAAAAATATTTTCAAAAATTTTAAATCAAGACTAACATTTTAAATGAGCGTAATATTGAATGTTTGGCCCGTTTGAAATGTTAGCCCCTATATAAAAATTTTCAAAGTATTTTTTTCGTAAAGATCGGAAAATTTCACGAATGTTTCATGTTTTAAAATTGTAAATCGGTTTTATAATTGCTGAGATATCGACATAAGAAAATGTTGGGTTGTTTGGGTGAGACTTAGAAAACATGAATTTTCCTGTTTTTAAACACTTGCATGGCAATATCTCAGCAACTATGGGTCGTATGAACAAAGTTCAATAAAGCAAAATATAGAGAATTTTCTCTGCTTTTCAAAAATATTTTTTTCAGAGGGGGCACTAATTTAAAAAAAAATGAAAAACTGCGACTGTTTTCAAAAAAGTTACCTAAAAATGTTTATAACTTGAAAACGGTGCAGTTTATCAAAAATTCACTACAGTACTTTTTGATTGCAAATTCAATTTTACATCAAAAAATGAAGTTGAAACATTTTGCCGACCAATATTTAAATTTTTTGAAAAAATCTGTATTGATTCAAAAAATCATAACTCGGTCAAAGATTTTTGCCCATTCTGGAAATTTCTGAAAAGTTGGCATGTTATGTCCTCTAAAACATATCAAAAATTAAAAATAGTGTTTTTTTGCAAATCAAGTTTTAGTGACAAAAAGTTGAATTAAAAATCACTTAATTTTTTTTACCGTGTATCATTTTTTTTCAGTGTAGTCCATATCCATACCTACAACTTTGCCGAAGACACCAAATCGATCAAAAAATTCCTTCAAAAAATACAGATTTTTGAATTTTCACATATCATTTTTGTATGGACAGCTGCCAAATTTGTATGGAAAATTATATGGACAAACAAATGATGCAAAATGGCTTCTTTGGGCATACCGAAGGCACGAAAAAAGTTTTTGCCGGATTAAAAAATACAAAAATTAAAATTAAAAAAAATAGACCGATTCCGTAGAGAACTGCTCAGCAGAGAAATATTTTTTTTGTCTTTTTTAACTTTACGTTTTAGGGATTAGTTGGGATTAAAGGAAAGATACGTTGAGGACCGAAAAACTATCTGAATATTTGAAAAGGTCATATTGAACCAAAGGGCTAATGTCTGAAAATATTTTTTTTCTGATTTCTTGTAATGTTTTACATAGTCTAAACCTGGATTTTTTTTTAAAGGTCCAATAAACCAAATTTTCAGTTTTTGCTTTTTGGGTGTTTTGAATATCTCTGACTCAAGGCGGTTTCAAAACCACCCAAAAAGCAAAAACTTAAAATTTGGTTTATTGGACCTTTTAAAAAAAACTCCAGAAACAGTATTTTACAAGTCCTAAACAGTTAGTGCAGTTAGTTGCTAAATCTTCAGAAGCTGAAGTTGGAATTGCTAAGTTTTTCGAAGCTGAAGTTCGTGTTACTTCAAAAGCCACCTGATTTCACAGCCCTATTTTCTTTTAAGACAATTTACAATAATAAGGCATCGTCCATAAAGTACCTACTTCACACTAAAATCTACTAAAACTTCCCGTTTGTATGCTTGCCTATGGTTAAGCTCACTCTCATTCGAAAGCATCAGCACTTTCAACACAACCACGTGTCACTAGGCCAGAACATGCTGACGTTTTCGAACAAAAAGCCACAAACGTCCACCAAACACCACACCTTGGACAGAGGGTCCACCCTTGAGGCGGTGATCCGGATTCGGACGGAACCGTTCTAGAGCTCATTTTTGGCCTAAAAAGAGTGACGTTGCTGCTGCTGCCGCTGCATTTCCGGGTGACGGATTGCAAAAGTGTTTTCATTGTACGCACACACACACACAGACAGACACAGACACGTCAGACAAAAACATTCTGACGAATGAATGACTCTAATGATAACGGCTCAGCCGAGGAGGCTAGATTGAGCTGTCGTCGTTTTGAAATAATGTGTGTGTGTGTGTGTGTGCGTGCGTGTGTGAGTGTTTTGGCTATCATCGTTGTCTGTATTTGTGATGTTTGACGATTTTTCCAGCCTTTGAGCGCGACCAACAAAAGCCGGCTGTCGACGGACAAGGATGTCTGCCAATTTCGTTCCGTGTTCAGCGTGTTGGCACCACTGACTGCTGTCAGACGGGCTATTGTGCTTTGTGTGTTTGTTACCGTCTGACGTTCGGGAATCGGGGTAAAATGGAAAGATTTTTACTCAATTTGACATATTTCTATGGAAATTAGACTTTTGATAAATTACAATTATGCAAATATTTTGGTAATTTCTATTTTACCCCAATATCTCTTTTCAAAGCCTATCCCGAATGCATCGTCAACCTGTCTGCTGCGTAACGGTCTATTTCAGGCATGATCGCATCATGTCTATACCTGAGAACCGTTCCGCTGAAAGTGGGTTACTCCTGAACACCTCTGGCTTCCTACAGGAGCACGGTTTTTCTTTTATTTTTATACTTTTTTCCTGCATTCATCATCACGCAGATGCATATCATGCCGGCGAGGGGTTTTCCACATTTTAATACAGATATGAATTTTCACACCGTTAGGCGTACCTTCTATGAACGATACTATACTGAGGTTTCCTCTTTCCATACGAGGTTGGCGTTGAATGTCCTAAGTTTATCAATTTGCCAGAAAATTCATTATTTTATATTTAAAACTAAAAAAATAAGCTTCAAAAATTATTCGAGTTTCCCAAAAATGGAAGAATTTTCTCAAATTTAAAATTGTGGACATTTAGGTATAAACTTCGGATTCCAAGATAACTGTTGCAACGGTGAGTAACATCCACATTTTTTAATACATTTCCCCGTACACACCTGAATAGAGTCCTTCAGCTCGTGAAAAAAAAAAATACTTTGAAAAGCGGAAAATTCCTGCTAAACTGGTGTGCTCCAGCAGTACTACCACCACCAACCATCCAGCGGTCTGATGCGAAACGAAGTGAAAATAACAAATCACTCTTCATCACACATTTCGCTACAGAACACTGCACTCTATCTCCGGTCTGTGAACTCGGGCTTCCGTGAGCTTTTTTTTCTTCGTAGTATTCTCACTTGCGGAACCTACCGGTTTCTTTCATGCTGAAAGTGCGTCCTTCAATTTTTCCCCGCCCGCCAGGCCGGGCTTTCTTCCCGATAACAAGGGATTCGCCTTTAGAAACACCGGAAGAATGATGTGTGTGTGCGCGTTTTTTTTTTGATAGGGTGATTAAGTATTTAAGTTTTGCATGTTTTGCGGACTTAAAAACCAATTTTAGTTAAGTTGTGCAGTGTAGTCTGAAACACTCTAGTACAAGGGTGACCAAAGTATGACCCGCGGGCCAAACGTGGCCCGCGAGATGATTTTTTGTGGCCCGCGGACCCATTTTAAAAGATCATGCAAAATGGCCCTTTTACCAATCTGTTAATTGATTTAATTTTCATAAAAATTATAGTTTAGTTTAAGCCTTGTTAAATTTTTTATATTCTGTTAAGGTGAATCCGTTGATCTTTTTCGAAGAAAATTGAACTTCACTATAAAATATTCTGTATAAATTACAATTCAACAAATATCTGCACCAAAATGAATCAGGAAGTGCGGGTTGTTGCCTTCTTGAAGCCATTGAAGGATTTGTTTTTTTCTCTAAATCAAATGTGTTTCAAAATTTATTTGATTTTGTGGAACAATCATTGACGACCAAGTTCGCAATCATTGATTAATGACGATTTCCATAACTTTACAAGGAATGGGATAATCGTTACCAAAAGGAATTTGTTGAAGGAATTTTGTTAAAATATTGAAAGCGACGCAAAATTTATATCTTTGAACGAAAAATCATGACAATGATGGAAGTCTTCACGTTAATATAAAAAAATATTTTATCCATGCTTTGATCCAAAAAGTTTAAATGTGATTGAAAATTGTTTTTTTTGTCCAAAATTTCATAAAAAAAAATTGATTTGAGTAATAAAACATTCAAATTTTATTTAAGTATGAAACTGTAAAAAAAGTTAAAATATTGGTATTCCATACTAATTTCAAAGTTTTTATCGCACCATTTCTTACAAGCCGGCCCTTAAACTTGTTTTGTATTTAGAAAATTTCTACCTTGAAATTTGAAGTCATGAAATTGGGACTATGAATCCAATTGACAAATATCTGATTCAGGCAGACAAAAATATATTATATTTTATTAAAATACGAAGAATAATTGTTGGAAAATCCATTTGCAATGATTCATCATTTTAATTGCACCTTATAAAAAAATAAAATTTCACAAGTTTTAAAGTTGGTGTCACCCCTATTCAAAGTATTATTTTACAATTATAATTTAAAATTCAAAGAAAGTACCTTTCATCATTTTCATTACATTGAAGCAATTCTCTACGAAAACGGTATTTTTTCTTCAATTTTATTTTTTGTATTTTTTAATCCAGCTGAAAAAATTTTGGTACCTTCGGACTGATTTTTTCAAAAAATCGAAATATTAGTCGCAAAAATTTTTCCACTTCATTTTCAAACTATTTTCAAAAAAGTCTCCTAAAAATTAATTTAACTTGTAAACTGTGCACTTTATAAAAATTTCACTTAAGTACTTTTTGATTGCAATTTTGATTTTACATTGAAAAACTAACTTAATCCACCTATGTGGTTGATGCCTTCCTCACTTTTTACCAACAATGGGTAATATGAGTGGTTTGGACACATATTTCAGCTATTTTTTTAGGCCCAGAAAAATATGTACACAGATATAACTTAAGTTGTCATAACTCGAGACAGGGTCGCCAGATCTTCAATTATGTGGACTCGTTGGAAAGGTCTCTAGATTACCTAACCAACGATGGGTCGGATGATGGATCCGGACATCGTTTACATGCATTTAAGTGAGATCCGGCTTCAAAAAAGTACATAAATATCACTTAAGTGGTCATAACTCGAGGCAGGGTTGCCAGATCTTCAATTATGTGGACTCGTTGAAAAGGTCTCTTGATTACCGGATGATGGATCCGAACATCGTTTACTTACATTTAAGTGAGATCCGGCTTCAAAAAAGTACATAAATATCACTTAAGTGGTCATAACTCGAGACAGGGTTGCAAAATCTTCAATTATGTGGACTCGTGGGAAAGGTCTCTTGATTACCTATCCAACGAAGGGTCGGATGATGGTTCCGGACATCGTTTACATACATTTAAGTGAGATCCGGCTTCAAAAAAGTACATAAATATCACTTAAGTGGTCATAACTCGAGACAGGGTTGCCTAATTACTTAACCAACAATGTGTCGGATAATGGTTCCGGACATCGTTTACATACATTTAAGTGAGATCCGGCTTCAAAAAAGTACATAAATATCACTTAAGTGGTCATAACTCAAGGCAGGGTTGCCAAATCTTCAACGTTGTGGACTCGTTGGAAAGGTTTCTCAATTACCTAACCAATGATGGGTCGGATGATGGATCCGGACATCGTTTACATGCATTTAAGTGAGATCCGGCTTCAAAAAAGTACATAAATAACACTTAAGTGGTCATAACTCGAGGCAGGGTTGCCAGATCTTCAATTATGTGGACTCGTTGGAAAAGTCTCTTGATTACCTAACAAATGATGGGTTGGATCATTGATCCGGACGTCGTTTACATGCATTTAAGTGAGATACGGCTTCAAAAAAGTACATAAATATCACTTAAGTGGTTATAACTCGAGACAGGGTTGCCAGATCTTCAATGTTGTGGACTCATTGGAAAGGTCTCTTGATTACCTAACCAACATTGTGTCGGATAATGGTTCCGGACATCGTTTACATACATTTAAGTGAGATCCGGCTTCAAAAAAGTACATAAATATCACTTAAGTGGTCATAACTCGAGGCAGGGTTGCCAAATCTTCAACGTTGTGGACTCGTTGGAAAGGTCTCTCGATTACCTAACCAATGATGGGTCGGATGATGGATCCGGACATCGTTTACATGCATTTAAGTGAGATCCGGCTTCAAAAAAGTACATAAATATCACTTAAGTGGTCATAACTCGAGGCAGGGTTGCCAGATCTTCAATTATGTGGACTCATTGGAAAATTCTCTTGATTACCTAACCAACATTGTGTCGGATAATGGTTCCGGACATCGTTTACATACATTTAATTGAGATCCGGCTTCAAAAAAGTACATAAATATCACTTAAGTGGTCATAACTCGAGACAGGGTTGCCAGATCTTCGATGTTGTGGACTCGTTGGAAAGGTCTCTTGATTACTTAACCAACGATGGGTCGGATGATGGATCCGGACATCGTTTACATACATTTAAGTGAGATCCGGCTTCAAAAAAGTACATAAATATCACTTAAGTGGTTATAACTCGAGACAGGGTTGCCAGATCTTCAATTATGTGGACTCGTTGGAAAGGTCTCTTGATTACCTAACAAATGATGGGTCGAATCATTGATCCGGACATCGTTTACATGCATTTAAGTGAGATCCGGCTTCAAAAAAGTACATAAATAACACTTAAGTGGTCATAACTCGAGGCAGAATTGCCAGATCTTTAATTATGTGGACTCGTTGGAAAGGTCTCTTGATTACCTAACAAATGATGGGTTGGATCATTGATCCGGACGTCGTTTACATGCATTTAAGTGAGATACGGCTTCAAAAAAGTACATAAATATCACTTAAGTGGTTATAACTCGAGACAGGGTTGCCAGATCTTCAATGTTGTGGACTCATTGGAAAGGTCTCTTGATTACCTAACCAACATTGTGTCGGATAATGGTTCCGGACATCGTTTACATGCATTTAAGTGAGATCCGGCTTCAAAAAAGTACATAAATAACACTTAAGTGGTCATAACTCGAGGCAGGGTTGCCAGATCTTCAATTATGTGGACTCATTGGAAAAGTCTCTTGATTACCTAACCAACAATGTGTCGGATAATGGTTCCGGACATCGTTTACATACATTTAAGTGAGATCCGGCTTCAAAAAAGTACATTAATATCACTTAAGTGGTCATAACTCGAGGCAGGGTTGCCAGATCTTCAACGTTGTGGACTCGTTGGAAAGGTCTCTCGATTACCTTACCAATGATGGGTCGGATGATGGATCCGGATATCGTTTACATGCATTTAAGTGAGATCCGACTTCAAAAAAGTACATAAATATCACTTAAGTGGTAATTACTCGAGACAGGGTTGCCAGATCTTCAATTATGTGGACTCGTTGGAAAGGTCTCTTGATTACCTAACCAATGATGGGTCGGATGATGGATCCGGACATCATTTACATGCAGTTAAGTGAGATCCGGCTTCAAAAAAGTACATAAATATCACTTAAGTGGTCATAACTTGAGACAGGGTTGCCAGATCCACGATGTTAAGGACTTGTTGGAAAGGTCTCTTGATTACCTATCCAACGAAGGGTCGGATGATGGTTCCGGACATCGTTTACATACATTTAAGTGAGATCCGGCTTCAAAAAAGTACATAAATATCACTTAAGTGGTGATAACTCGAGACAGAGTTGCCAGATCTTCAATGTTGTGGACTCGTTGGAAAGGTCTCTTGATTACCTTACCAACGATGGGTTGGATGATGGATCCGGATATATGTGAAAACACATTTTTATACATAACTTTTGAACTACTTATCGAAACTTCAAACAATTCAATAGCGATGTATGGGACCCTAAACCAAGTCGATTGCAACTGGTTCGATCAAAATCGGTTCAGCCAGTGCTGAGAAAACTTGGCAAGATTTTTGAACACATACATACATACACACACACACACATATACACACACACACACACACACACACACACACACACACACACACATACACACACACACACAGACATTTGTTCAATTTTCGATTCTGAGTCGATTTGTATACATGAAGGTGGGTCTTCGAGCTTTTAATAAAAAGTTCATTTTTAGAGCAGGATTATAGCCTTACCTCAGTGAGGAAGGCAAAATGAAGTTGAAAAATTTTTGCGACCAATATTTCGATTTTTTGAAAAAGTCAGTATTGATTCCAAAATTCATAACTCGGTCAAAGATTTTTTGCACAACCTGGAAATTTCTGAAAAGTTAATATTTAAGAGGACAAGCATACCAAAAAATTAAAAAAAAATGAAAAATAGTGTTTAGTGACAAAAAGTTAAAATAATCACATTTTTTTCCAGTGCAGTCCGTATTCATACCTACAACTTTGCAGAAAACACCAAATCAATCAAAAATTCCTACAAAAGATACAAATTTTTGAATTTTCATGCATCATTTTTGTATGGACAGTTGCCAAATTTGTATGGAAAATATGGACAAACTAATGATGCAAAATGGCTTCTTTGGGTATACCTAAGGCACCAAAAAAGTTTCAGTCAGATAAAAAAAAAACAAAAAAAAAAACGAAAGACCGAAATCTGAGAATCGAACCGGAGACCTTTGACAGACTAACCCAATGACTTTACTGCCTCGGCGACCACAGCTTCGTGGCCAAGGTGTGATCAGAAGTCAATTTATGGCAATTGTTTGAGATTTATTGTTTCAATTAACGAATCATTTGTTTTGATGGTGTGAGTTGGTAGCGTTGGTAGCATTATTCTTTCGATTTTGACACTGAACCCTCAATACATTTTGAAGGAACGATTCTCTCGTCTATGAATTTTGGATGTACAAATTGAAATTTTTAAGTTGTGGATACTATCATTTTAATCTGTTTATGTCCCAAATTCCAAATTTGTCTAAATATTTGTTTACGGTTAATCTTCAAATCTCTAAACCCGTTTTCTTGACCACCCTAAAGGACGGGTGTGAAACGCGTTAGATGAGCAAAGTTTTTTTTTTTTGTAAAGAATGAAGCGAAAGGGATGTTCATTGAACGTTGTGGGGGTGAAAGAACATCGTTCAGCGTTAAGATATGCACGGAAGTTGCAGCTTCTCTTCGCTTTATCAAGATCCGGAACTCACCCACCGCCGGCACGTCCCGCTCTTACGCTTGTCCGACCAGATGTGTCTGTCTGAACTGAGTTAAAGGGAAAAAGTGAGTTTTTTTTAAAGAGGGTTTTGAAAAAAGCATGTTAATGAATTGAAATTTAATGTTTGAAAGGCTTCCATCATTTTTATTTATTTCGACGGTTGGAAAAAAAATTAGAGCAATTCTCTACAAAATCGGTCTTTTTTCTTAAATTTTAATTTTTGTATTTTGAGCACTTATTTTAAAAAATGAAAAACTGTGACTAGTTTCAAAAAAGTCACCTAAAAATGGATTTAACTTGAAAACCATGCACTTGATAAAAATTTCACTAAAGTACTTTTTGATTGCAAATTTAATATTACACCGAAAAATGCAGTTGAAAAATTTTTGCAATTATTTTTTCGATTTTTTGAAAAAATCAGTATTGATTAAAAAATTCATAACTCGCTCAAAGATTTTTTGCACAACCTGGAAATTTCTGAAAAGTTGGCATTTGATGTCCTCTAAAACATATCAAAAAATAAAAAAAATAGTGTTTTTTTTTTGTAAATCAAGTTTTAGTGACAAAAAGTTGAATAAAAAATCAATTTTTTTTTAACCGTGTATCATTATTTTTCAGTGTAGTTTATATCCATACCTACAACTTTGCCGAAGACACCAAATCGATGAAAAAATTCCTTCAAAAGATACATATTTTTGAATTTTCATATATCATTTTTGTATGGCCAGCTGCCAAATTTGTATTGAAAATTATATGGACAAACTAATGATGCAAAATGGCTTCTTTGGGCATACCAAAGGCACCAAAAAAGTTGCAGTCGGATTAAAAAATACCAAAAAAATCGAATGACCGAAATCTGAGAGAACTGCTCATAAACAGACCTACGACAACTTAAATAGTAAAATGAGTTAACACTAAAGTATGCTTCAGCATACCATACAAAAATATCTAAAAAAATCGCGATAAAGCAATTCTGCAATGACAATATTTTCCCCCAACTGTTATGGTATTGTTTTGATTTGCCTTGTGCTACCTCCCACCGACGCCATAATGATGGGTGGAGAGGAGGGGGGTGAACCGACACAGACAGACATAATAAAAGAAAAACATTCGATAAAGAATGGGACTCTCTTTCGTTTATTCCATTTTATGCATTTTAAAATCAACAGCAAAAATATTTTGCAAAGCTCTTTGCAACAACAATCTAGAATGTTACAATATTAACCGTATGCCTGCTGGTCTCAGGAGGAGACAGCTTGATAAAGGTACATCCACTTAGAAAGTGAGCTTTAAATGTGGGCGGGGTGTTACTTTTTTTTTTAAAAACCCATTTTATGCGAGCTCATTTCACTCCAATCGTGTTTTGACGGGAATATTTTTTGTTGGGTTTCTTGTTCTTTGTTGGAGAGAATTGCCGCATGAAACGGAAATTAGTTTTTCGTGTATCGCATTTGAAGAAGATTAACTGATGCAACAGACAGAAAAGATATGTTTGTAAAGAAAAACTCGGAATAGATTGATTTACAACAAAAAGAAAGCAGTGAAGTAAGTAAGTAATTTCGTCAAACGACACGTGATTATGCGGGATTCTCTTAATATTTTCAGATATTCATCAAAAAGATTGATGTTTTGCAATTTTGAATGACAGCTTACAAAGTTTGAAAGCTTTTATTTACAAACCAGTTTCATGATTAATAATCAAGTTCCAACTAGTTCATTTGTACTGCAAATGAGAGTTTTTTAGTTCCATTCAGCTGTGAGTTACATAATTATTCATTTTGGAGTAATTATTGCTGTTAGCTAAGGCGCTATAAAGTTATATTTCACCCTAACAACTCAAATAGAAACAAGATTCATTTGAACCGACCTAATCCATACACTACAAATCGATTTTGAGTCCTTATAACAAATGTCCAAATGTTAGTTCAAATTTACAAGTGCTTCAACCAAGTTGTATGGGAACAAGGGAGCATAAAATACTAATTTCTTTGAAGTTACTTTTTTAAGCATAGAATATATCTCGGATGAGTTTTCAAAAAGCCGAAAGAGCCACCATGACCTCTGACAATAATTTTTGTTTTTCTCGAAAGTGAAACAAAATTTCAAATATTTTTAGTTTGGAGCACTTGAAGGACATGTAGATGAACAATCTCGAGCATTTTTGATTTTGGTTTTTCGTAAGAAGGTCGAGACTATGTTGTTTTCTTAAGTTAACTTTTTAAACAATTGAATAAAAAAAAGGTAACCTTACTGAATAATTTCCTCTAGTTAATGATGCTATGAGTTTTACCTGTAATGAAAAGAAGAAATTGATTTATTTATTAGTATGAAGTTTTAGTAATTGATTCATTATGTTTAAAAAAATATATAATAAAACTCGATCCATTAAAAAAAGGCAATAATCAATCATTTACTAAAAAAATCCTGAAAAATGCATTTGCTAGTGTTATTTTTACTGTTGCTCAAATTAATTTCTTTCGATTGGTTCAGAAATGAATCTGAAAGGCGTTTATATATGTTGACTAAAAATATTAATTGAAATAAGTGCAATTTGAAATTACTAGATATTACCGTGATTCTTGTCTTCTCGCAATAAATCATGAGGACTTCAAATAAATTACAAATGATAAATATACTTCAAGGATATGAACTAAATTTAAAAGACTATCCTGAAGTTCTAATGTGTTGAGCACACTTAGGTTTGTTGGTTGATTTCGATAAAATTTTCCCGATTTTTTAACTGCTGAACCATCGAAAAATTTTAAGCTTTGTAATAATTTTTTACGGAAATTTGGAGAAAAATGTTGTTATCTTCATCACACAACTGATTTTCGAACTCGCATTTAAAAAAAAGATCTAAACAACCACGGTTTAAAATTGGAAAGAACAAAATGCAAAATAAATATAGGGCGATTACAAATTTTAATTCAAAGTTTACAAAATTCCCAAATTTGCAACAAAAAAAAATCAAGGGCTAAAAGAAAACTAGCATAACTGAAAATAACAACATAATGCGTTGTATAACACTTATTTCTCACATGTTTTATTTATTATTTTTTTACATTTTTTTAGTTTTGGTACGTCATCAGGGGTGGCATTGGGTCTGGGGGTGAGATCCGGTCACCCAGGGGTACCACAGATTAGTACAAAACGTTAAAATTTAGAATAACAAATATTTTTATTCAGTCATTAAACATTTGAATATTTGTAATAATTCTTGTTTAAAAATATCGAAAATTAAGCTTAAAAATAAAAAATACGTATTTTACTCATCGATAACTTTAGTACTCAGAGTATGATTAGTTCTAGAAACTAATGTTTGCAAAACAACTGAACCAGAGGTCAGAGCCAAGAAACAAAAACTTTGGAAAAAATTGCATCGGCCTAAACACATTTTGAAAAAGAAATCAAAACACGTTTGAAAATCAGAAATTCAAATTCAATAATGTGATTATAACATAGAAATAGAAAACTAAAAATAAAATGAAACACGAGCTGAATTTCTCAAATTTGTAAATATGAGGAAAAAAAATCGAAAAATATTAGAAAAAATACATAGTAAAAAGTAAAACGATGGGAATTAGCTGATAGGGTAGCTCGCTTGGTAAATTTTTATTTTTTTTCGATTTTATTAATGGCATAAAGAACTTTTAAAATTTTGGAGCGATTGGTTGAGTCCGTGAAACATTTTCACTAAACCCAGAGTAATGCTTTCCAAAATAGACACAAAAGGGCGGACCTTTCAGTGTTCTATCAATTTGACTCATTATTCATACCATCAGATTGGGTAGTCAGATCTTCATAATCCAGTGCACTTATGTGCTTACAACTTTTGATAGAGTTGTCAGATCTCCAATCTTTTGAACTCGCATTATAGATCCGGACAACGTTTCATCAAAATGTTGAGCCTAACATTTCAAAAGGTAGCTTTTGTAAACAATAGTGTATCCCTTTCACTCAAATGACAGTTTACATAAGGTGTGAAAGGGACACACTCTTGGTTAAAAAAGTTATGTGCCCTAATGAAATGGCAAGCACGATATCTGAGACCCGACCTCCAAAAAGTGCATAAAAAGCACTTAAGTGCTTATAACTTTTGATCGAATTGTCAGATCTCAATCTTTTGAACATGTTGGAAAGGTCTTTTAAATACCTTTCTGAAATGTTTAACATGATGGGTTTTCTTTCAAAAACAACCCTTTTTACAATCTTCCAGACTTTTGCTAGAATCATTTTTTAGCCTAACTTTTGAAGGACTAAACCAAATTCTTCATTTTTCAATAGCGATTTATGGGACCCCAAGACGGATCGAAAGAGACCAAAACGAACAAAATCGGTTGAGCCAGTGCCGAAATAATCCAGTAAAAAAAAATTATCAACATCTCATCACACACACAGACATTTGCTCAGAATTTGAGTCGATATGTATACGTGAAGGTGGGTCTAGGAGGTCAAATTAAGAATTTCATTTTTCGTGTGATTTTATAGCCTTTCCTCAGTGAGGTGAGGAAGGCAAAAATCATAAAATCAATACGCAAAAAAAATATTTGCTCATTTCATAATTGTCCCACATCTTATTTTAATTCAGCAACAGCATTTTGTGAAGCCAGCATAATCGCTCCGTAGCGCACAATGAAAACTTTTAAAAGCTCTCACACCTTGCAAATCGACAGTCGATTCCCTGATCACAAAGAAACGATTGGAACACGCGCGTGATTGCATGTTGCCGTAGGTACAATAAACCGGTGTACATTGTAAGCGGGAAACAGGCACTGAAAGTGTTGCAAACGCATTTCCCAACACCTTTTCATGGCAAGAAGCCATTTGTCGTGTCGAGGTGCGCTCTCACCCGGGTAAAAAGCTCGCTCGATTGCGAACGATCCTTCGAGTGCTTAATGGTGTAACAGAGTGAGGTCGAAAGTTGCAAGTAGGTACACACTACTTTTAAGGACTCCTCTTGGCATCGTGAGATGCACTTTGTAGGGTTCAGGTGTTTGAACATTTTGTAGCGATTTGAAAGTAGTGCTCGTTTTGGAATGAGAGTCTTAGATGGTAAAAGCCATGAACATTTTAAAAGTTGCAAAGATTGTTAATTCAAGTGATCAAGATAAACTAAAAAAAAGTAAACTTCTCCTCTCGCGTGTCAACAGGCACTTTTTGAACGGAGCAGCAAGAGAAAAAGCAGCAACGTAGCAATTCCATCTCCGACGTTGGCTGCTGAAATCCCAGAAGTAATTAATTTCTTACCCGGACTCGGAGCTCAAACGCAACGATTTTCCAGGTCATGAATTGCGCTTTTCCCCGACAATACTTTGGGTTGGCTTCATCTTACTGAGCTTGAAAAAAGCTCAAAATGTCATTTTGCTTCGTTATTTGCCGGAGCTGTAAGCTGTCAAACAATTGAACAGTCGTAAAATTTTCAAACGTGGCAGGAAACGCCTTTCCGTTGGTCCAGATTTTGCACCGAAAAAAATGGGAGATGAAATTTTTGGGACCAAAAACTCCGATTGCGCTGAGGGAAAATATTTGAAAATTTCATTTCCGCTTGTTTACGACAGGGCAAAACAGATGTACGCAACGACGGTTTGGGGTGGGAGGTGGTGGGTTCAGTGAAAGTGTTGAACCCTTCTTTTGGGTCTTCTACAAATTCGGATTTCGTCTGTATCCTTTAGATATGATTTTGGGCTGGGGTGATCTGGTTGGTTGAGCAGAAGGGGTTAACCCTGTGTACGCAATGTGTTTTTAATTATTTTTAAATCTAATGATTTCTAGTATTACAAAACATTTGAATTAATTTAGATGTACTTAGACAAAATCAAATAAATCTGCTTCGTATCTATTTAGATTAGAGGTGGGCAATAAAAGAGCAAGCCGCTCAAAGAGCCGGTTTATTAAGAACTAACTTAAGCCACTTATGTGGTTGGCGCCTTCCTCACTACATTTGAACACAAATTTCATCATTTTTTTTAGATCCGGAATAAAAACGTACACAAATATCACTGAAGTGGTCATAACTGTCAATGTATTGGACTCGTTGGAAAGATCTTTTAATAATCTAACCAACGATGGGTCAAATGATAGATTCGGACATAGATTACATACATTTAAGTGAGATCCGGATATTTGTGAAAATACATTTTTATACATAACTTTTGAACTACATATCGAAACTTCAAACAATTTAATAGCGACGTATGGGACCCAAAACCGAGTCTAATGCGACCGGTTTGACCTAAATCGGTTAAGCCAGTGCTGAGAAAACTGAGTAAGAATTTTTGCCACACACATACACACAGACATTTGTTCAGTTTTCGATTTTGAGTCGATAGGTATACATGAAGGTGGGTCTACGACGTTTCTGAAAGAAGTTCATTTTCCGAGCAGGATTATAACCTTACCTCAGATGAGGAAGGCAAAAGAGCGAACGAACCATGGCTCACACAAAAAAATCTCCGTTCTTTGAAAGAACTGTTCCAAGATGGAATAAATTTTATATTTTAATTTATTGAATTTCCATCAACTACATTAGTGTTAAATCTGTTTTTAAAATACAATTTCAAATATTTCAATGCTAATAAAAAATAATACCAGCTTTTTCCCTTGGTGTATTTTTTCTAATATTTTAGGATAAAAAAACGACAGGTTAAAGAGGGGATATTTCCTGACGTTTTCAGATCTGAATCATCATATTTCAAAAAACAAATTTCTTATCAATATATATTGAAAGACTCTCAATAGCATTGATGTCAACATTCGAAAAAAACTTAATAGTTTTCAAGCTCATATTTTCTGCTTCGTACTTTTTTTAAAATTCCATAAGTAAATGATTTTCTTCACAAAATGAAGGAACTTTTCATTGTACTGATCGTACATTTAAGTATTACCCGAATACAAATTTTAGCATTTCAAATTGCTTAACTTGGAAATAGTTACCAAAAATCTACTAAATAGCTTGAATATTTTAGAAAAAAAAATCCTTTTGCCCTAATAAACTACAGCGTATAAAAACTTTATCGATCAAATCAGAATGTAGAAAAGAATATTTTCTTTATCAGCATTATTTCAATTTTGGCAGAAATAAACGAAATTTTAAGATTAAAAGCAATTTCTTTAAAATCTAACATTTAAGTTTGGATGCCACACTTTCAATTATCCGAACGTTTAGGCTCGAGAAGAAATGTTGACATAGGGACCGCCAAGACCTATGGTTTCTAATACATCTTCTCATTTTCAGAAAAGTTTTTTTTTCCAATATTATCACTAGTTTTAATATCCTTTTCAACCATATTTTGAAAAAGAGCGAAAGAGCCGTTCAAAAGAGCGACTCTTTTTGATGAGCGAACGAAAATGAGCGGCTCGTAAATATAGCGGTTTTGTCTACCTCTAGTTTAGATCGAATTTTAAAAAGCTGGTATCAGTGTGCTAAATATTTTTCAAGTATATAAATCCAAAAACAGATAAATTTCCTAAGAAAGCATTGAGAATAAATTTAAATTTGTTTTCTATTCTAATCTAATCTAATCTTATCTAATCTAATCTTATCTAATCTAATCTAATCTAATCTAATCTAATCTAATCTAATCTAATCTAATCTAATCTAATCTAATCTAATCTAATCTAATCTAATCTAATCTAATCTAATTTAATCTAATCTAATCTAATTTAATCTAATCTAATCTAATCTAATCTAATCTAATCTAATCTAATCTAATCTAATCTAATCTAATCTAATCTAATCTAATCTAATCTAATCTAATTTAATCTAATCTAATCTAACCTAATCTAATCTAATCTAATCTAATCTAATCTAATCTAATCTAATCTAATCTAATCTAATCTAATCTAATCTAATCTAATCTAATCTAATCTAATCTAATCTAATCTAATCTAATCTAATCTAATCTAATCTAATCTAATCTAATCTAATCTAATCTAATCTAATCTAATCTAATCTAATCTAATCTAATCTAATCTAATCTAATCTAATCTAATCTAATCTAATCTAATCTAATCTAATCTAATCTAATCTAATCTAATCTAATCTAATCTAATCTAATCTAATCTAGTCTAATCTAATCTAATCTAATCTAATCTAATCTAATCTAATCTAATCTAATCATCTTGGAGAATGCCTTAGGTTGACGAACGCCTAACGCCTGCTCCATTGCATTGAAATGCTTTGAAACAAAACAAACGTAAAAGCAGCCAGGCCAACTGCGTAAAGTTAACTTCAAAGATGATTCGTTAAAATAAATTGAATTTGAGCCCGAATGTTAAAATACGAAATTCTTCAAATTTCTTATCAAAACTAGTCCAGGGTTAAAATCAAACCCAGCCAATTTGTCCAAAAATGTTGTTTTGGATTGTCGCACACGATAGCAAAACACGTTTATTTTTCCCTTCAAAACCAAGTCCCGGGATCGTTTTTTCGAAGAATTTACGCAATGTGGCTGCTGGTGCTGCTGTTTCTGGTGGATGGTACATTGGGGGAGAAAAACATCGAGTTCACATCCGGAAATCCCGCAAAAAGCACTAAAACAGCGAAACCAGAGATTTTGGGCGCAACGAGCTTAAGTGTGTGCTTGGGTGTGTGTGTTTACGTTATCTTGTGTCGCACTTTTTGTGACAACATCAGGTGGTATGTCGGACGAGGGTGAGTACTTGTGTTCGATTTTTATTTTGAACTTGCAGGTGTATTGTAATTGTACGAAAACCCAGAATTGAATGCCAAATAAATAGATGACTACCAAGTCATAATCAGCTCAGAAAAAGATAAAAAATGATTAATGGTGTGTGATCAATAATCGATTCACCAAGTGCTGCTAGTGGCAGCAAAAGCAAAACTTTTATCTGATCCAACCCCATTTTTGAAGCTCACTCGTGTTTCAGGTCAAACCCAGGATCATCGTGTGGAATGCATTTAACAAGCGAAAGTCATAAAACCAGCGTCAACATCCTTTGGGCGGAGGGGGGGGGACGAAAACCAAAGAAGAACAAAAGTCAACACCAGCTGATAGGAAAATGCGCATTGCTGGTGGTCGTTGTTACCTTTTTTGGGGGTTGTAGGGAATGTTCCAAAGTTGAGAAAAGGAGCGGGAATCAGTTTTCCATTATTATATCCTGTGCCTTTTTCTCACCCTCCGAGAGGCCTGGGGCAAGGATTTCCAATTGCCACCCAGGCTGCTACCGTGCTGTACTGCCGCTACTGTTGGCCACCGGTGCAGCCAAATTTGTTGGATCTTCAGGGCAGTGGTTCTTAAAATATTCTTGTTAGGGTTGTTGACACCATATATTTTTTTAAATGTCTTATTTCCCTTGGCAAATAAGATAGCATGGGTACAAAGCATGTTATCAAAACAAAAATGGAATGCAAATTACTGTTGCAAGCTTCCAAAGTAATATTTTTCATGAGAATAATATAAGGACAAAGTTTCCTATTTTCTCAGTTGAAACTAAAATTTCAAAACGATATTGTCTTTTATTGAACATTTTGATGAGTAATTGACACTTAAAACAGATTATTTGACAAGTTTGATGAGAGCAATTCTCTGAGATTTCGGTCATTCGATTTTTTTTTGTATTTTTTAATCCGGCTGAAACTTTTTTGGCGCCTTCGGTATGCACGGTGGTTAAAAATGGTTATAACTTGGAAACGGTGCACTTTATCAAAAATTTACTCAAGTACTTTTTGATTGCAAATTCGATTTTACATCGAAAAATTAAGTTGAAAAATTTTTGCGACCAATATTTCGATTTTTTGAAAAAATCTGTATTGATTCAAAAAATCATAACTCGGTCAAAGATTTTTTGCCCATTCTGGAAATTTCTGAAAAGTTGGCATTTGATGTCCTCTAAAACATATCAAAAAATAAAAAAAATAAAAATAGTGTTTTTTGCAAATCAAGTTTTAGTGACAAAAAGTTAAATTAAAAATCACCAATTTTTTTTACCGTGTATCATTTTTTGACGTAGACTTACGTCTTTGTCGAAGGTACTGGGGTGTCATTCCAAAAAACCCGGGCCGAAGGCCCTGGAATATTGCGTCATCCGTCAATCGCTTATATCTTCCTTCCCTCAAATCGAATCGGCACGATTTTGGTTCCATTCGATTCGAAAATTATTCAGCAATTTGCTATAAAACTTTCATTGTTGGCAAAATAGTTTTACTATTGAAACAATTGAATGTTTTAAAATGTTTTCAAAAAGCAGAGATTTTGCAAGCAAAATGAGCGCTTCCCACTCACGGACGGGAATGTCAAGTACCTATTTTGAGGGGAAAATCATCCGAGCAATGCGACCGAGTGTCGGTCGCGAAAAAGGAGGGGAAGTAGCAGACCGGAATCATATATAAGAACGCGCGCTCAGCTCATTCTATCATTCACGTCTCAGACGTCGGACCGGCAGCAGCAGCAGGAAAGCTCAGCCCAGAGCAGCAGCAGCAGGAGAGAGACCAGAGCAGCAGCAGCAGGAGAGAGAGGGACCAGAACTGCAAAAGAAGTGCGCATCGTCTCTCGTCGTCACCGTCAGCCAGTTGCCTCTCGATGCCGGACCGTTTGGATCGTCCCACCCGGGACGAGGCAGCAACAAGATGGGGCGCGCGCTTGCTCCTTCTCGCTGAAAAGTTGCCTCTCGTGGGTCAAGCCGTGCACAGCAAAAAATCCGATGGTAAAATCGCATGCAAAAGCATGCACATCACCTTCGTCAAAATAAACACTTAATATTACACAATGCATGTACAATTTTTGTAAACACAAAACAAAAGTTGCAACCGACGGGATTCAAACCCAGCACCATCAGTAAGGGCTGGCGCCTTAGCCCGCTCGGCCATCAGACCGATGAAAAATGGAAAGGATAAATGCATATCTGAGCTTGACATTTCGGTCAAGTAGGTTTCCCATACTGATGGGCTACATATTTCAGGGTGTAAAATCACATAAAATTGCATATAATAATGAAATATTTAATTTACACCCAAGCCTTTTACACGCAGCTGGATTACTACTTTATTTGCTGTGTGGTTGTGAAACTTCCATATTCTAGTTGTTAAACTTTCCAACTCTTCGGAGTTCCCTCACTTCCCATCCCTCGTCCCACCCGGGGCGAGGCAGCGCAATGAATAAATACAGTTTAAATTTCAGGAACAAATTTTGGTTTTCGGGGGCGACGGTCTGCACAGCTTTCTGAGGCTGCTCTCGCCCCCAACTCCTAAAAACCCGGGCCGAAGGCCCTGGAATACTGCGTCATCCGTCAAACGCTTATATCTTCCTTCCCTCTAATTGAATTGACACGATTTACTTCTGGGGTGACGGATTGCACAGCTTTCTGAGGCTGCCCTCCCCCTCATTCTGCTACCAAACATTCACTCGGTTCGCGAAAAAATCGTTTTTCGTTCTTCTCTTTCCTTCCTCCATTCGATGTTGTCTAGTCAAAGATTTATCAACACATTCAAAGTATGTTTACATGGTAGCTGCGGTTTTGTTCGCATTAGATTTGCCATCTCTTTCTAGTAAAAGTCAATTCGAATCGTATATAAATTCTGTTTCAACAACCGGTACGTACACGGTCCGTCTGAATTTACCGATCGCATTCACGATCTTATTCCGTTAATGTATTTCAAGTGTCTAGCTAATTCATCAAAATTAAGAAATGGTTCACATATCAAAACTTTACGTAGTCTACGCCATTCCGGTTATGTCTGTGACATAACTACTTTGACTTTTTTCAACTTTGTCAACTATGCCTACAACTTTGCCAAAGACACCAAATCGATCAAAAAATCCTTCAAAAGATACAGATTTTTGAATTTTCACATATCATTTTTGTATGGACAGCTGCCAAATTTGTATGGAAAATTATATGGACAAACTAATGATGCAAAATGGCTTCTTTGGGCATACCGAAGGCACCAAAAAAGTTTCAGCTGGATTAAAAAATACAAACATTAAAATGAAAGAAAAAAGACCGATTCCGTAGAGAACTGCTCGTGATCTGTGTCTAAAAAGATTAGAATAAACAATGAACTTTAAAAATAAATATCTAAGAAATTTCTCGATTAATCATTTCGCTCTTTGTAGCAATGGAGAAAGCTGAGAAAATGTCCTATAAGTCACTTTTGAAAGTAGTGATGACTATTTTTTATTCTAAAGGAATCTTTTACGTCAGTGTAAAAGATGGTGCCAAATTTGATATTGGAGTTATGAAAGAATATGACTTTTGAGAAATTTTGAGAGATTTTCAAAATTTATTTTTAGATGCAAAATATGGTTTCAATCGAAAATGATTTAATACATTTTTAGACAAAAAAAAGTTCACATCGTTTAATTTTTTTTTCCTCTTCAAAGATTTATACAAATGTTGAACTTTAACATGCTTTCAGCAGGGATCATTCATTTGATTATTTGTTATTTTTTGCGTAGTATTTTAAAATGTGTTACCAACTTTCTATAAGTCCTTAAGGTGACGACCTCCACCATTGTCATGATTTTGCGTCCGACGATGTAAATTTGGCTTTCTCACAATATTTTTCCAAATTTCCTTCTACAAGTTGTTTAGAATAGTACCTTACACGTGTTGATATTTTTTGGTATCGATTTTTTTCTTCCTTGTACAGTAATGAAAATCATCATTTATCAATGATTATCAACTAGAAGATCACTGATTGCTACACAAAATTATATAAAATTTAAGACATAATTGGTTTTTACAAAAATTTCCTTCAGTACCAAAAGGGTACAACCGTAGAATTAAAATTCGTAAAGTTCAACTAAATGCAGAGAATTTTAGAGTGATGATGATTTTTTTGAATATGATTGCCGGCTTCACCTTAAGACTTTGTTGATCCGGCAACTGAATGCTAAGATAAAACGTTTTAAAAATCTAATATTGTGAAATATGATTTTTTTTCAGTGTAGCCAGCGATGGAATAATCATCACCAAAAGAAAATCTTTGGATGTTCATCAAGAGCAAAAATCCGAAGGGAGCATGGCTCTCCTCTCTCGCGCACGAAAGATCGGTGAAAGGAATCTAAAAAAATCATCATTTTGATTATTCTGCGGAAAATCTTTTTCACTACTACAATTGCCAGTGTAATGTTAACGTCGAAAAATGACCTGTCACATTTTGTAGATGGGCAATGTGTCTAAACAAAGTAAAATAAATGATTTTAAGTTGTGTTGACAAGGAAATTCACCAAAAATCATCAGCAGATTGATTTTGTAGGCGAATGTCGGGAGCGATTTTCTTTTGCGTCATTTGCCTCCTCTCTCTTTCGCGAGTGAATTATGTTCACAAGCGAAATTGATTGTTTTGCGATTATTCCTTCCCTGAGTGTAGCCATCATTTTTGAACTGTTTATATCTTTGCAAGTATTTTTCGATTTTCAATGCCAAAAAATAAAACTTATTTTAAATTACCTTTCATTTGCTTGAAGTCCTTTTGAAATATTTGACTTTTATTTAAAATTAATTTTGAACCGTTTTAGAATTTGCATCTTACTTTTCAAAAAAATTTGTTTCTTTCTATTTGAAAACATTTCACTTAGGAAAAGTCAATATTTTTTAAAAAAGATCTAAAAAATTTCCAACATTTCTGATTTTTTTTCATTTTGTTAATAGGACTGACTTGTTTTCTGAGAAACTGTTTCTTAAAGTTTAAACTTTGTTAAAAAAAATTTTTGAAGTTGTCTGTTTATTTAATGAGAAAAAACACATTTATGTTTGACGTTTTCAAATGCTAACTGTATCGTTTTTTTCTTTACCAATATTGACACTTTTGAATCAAAACAAGAAATCGATCTTTTTTTAAAATGAAATTGGTATTAATATGGTGTATTCCAATTCACCAAAAGTGCCATACCATCATGATTTCCCAGCCCTGCAAACTCCTTGGCCGGGCAGTGAGTGTTTGAAGAGAGCTTTTCCAGCTACATAGCACTACACTCTGTTGGCTGCCGGCGGTGGATCCCCCCTTGTTCGGATATCGTACAACTTTTGCTTCTGGCGCTGCAGCAAGCTCCACTACTACACACCAGGCATCGTTAGTTGTACTTTTTTCACTTCTCCCCCCCCCTACCAGCTGCTTACTACAGTTCGCGATGGGTGTGGGTGGGTGGTTGGAAAAATTGAATGAAAATCTGAAATCCGAGGGAAAATAAGGGAAGCAACGAGGACTGAGACGAGGAGGAGGCTTTTATGTAGTCAGCCACCGTGTATAAAAGTGTTGCAGGATATTAAATTTGCATTTTTATCGCATAGTAAAGCGATTTTTATGAAGTTTTTAGCCGGGTCCGAGGGGAAACCGGGGGGCGAGAGACAAAAAGATAAAATTGTTGTCGAACTGCTGGACTCGTGGCAGCACTAAGGGAGAGAAGCAAAGTGTACTTTTTTGCTGCGCTATCGAACTCGGCATGACTTGACGGTGGGTGGCAGCAAAAAGCAGAAGAGCACCTGCTGGATAAAGTGGTCAATTACATTACGATGACCACGGATAGCAGGCTCTGCAGAGCTAATTCTAACGCTGGTGCACTAGGAGCTGAAATTATCACGATTGCGGGTGCGAACAGGTGAGATTAACCATTTCGTTCAATGACCGACGGATTAAGTGTTTGAGTGTTATTGAAAATTTCATTACAAGTAGAAAATCAGAGTGTTCATGCTATTGAGCAGTTTATTTTTTATTTTACATTACAATCGTTTTTCAAAAGCTGATGTTTTTTTTACTAGAATTAAAAATCTGACCAAATCACTATAATTCACTCTTAGATGTCAAAAAGCTAAACTTTAAATCCTGCACGAGAATTTCTCATAATGTCATGATTCGAATTCCCGGACGCTACAAAACCCAGACACCTCATCTTGTTTTATCAATTATTTGGATATAAGTGCGCATTATGAATGTCAAAGCTGTGTTATTTGATGAATTCCAATATCAACTTTGCCAGGGCTGCAGAGTCGGGTCAAATTTCAAACGACTCCGACTCCAGCTCCGACTCCGGCTTTCTAAGATTAGCCAACTCCGACTCCGACTCCGGCTCCGGCTTTCAGTTCCAACTTTTGCTCCGGCTCCGGCTTTCTGAGATTAGCCGACTCCGACTCCGGCTCCGACTCCAGCTTTCAACAAATGGTTGGCTCCGACTCCGACTTCGACTCTAAATATTTTTAAATGTTTTAAAAGTTAGTTAACTATTATTTTGAAAACATTGATAAATAGGATTATTTAAATACCCTCTAAGTGAAAAAACTAAAAAGTTGTATACGTAATTGAAACAGATATAAAAAAATATCTTTAGTTTTTAAGGGCATTTTCAGAAAAAAAGTTTTGTTAGTAAATTTGGGTTAATTTACTTAACCTTAAATGTGCATTAAATTTATTAAAAGTTAATAAATTAAAACATTGAATTGTCATTTTTTAATGAATCATTAAAAGAAAGCTGGCCTTAATAATCGATTTAACTTATTCACTTTTAGGCTGACACTTATTAGAAGCACAGTTTGATATTCACTGTGCTTCTTATAAGTCACCGTTTTTTTAAATAACAATTTTAAACGAAAATATGTTTAAAGCTCCATTGTTTTTTTCAAGACGTACATGGACATCACGCCATGGCTGTTGGAGATTATTATTGCAAATCAATGTACCTAAACAAATGTTCGTGGAAAGGACGCTTACCTTTTTACCTAGAATTTTTTGATTTATTTTAATTTATAAATTTTCTAGATATTTAAAAGAAGGCGCGCGATACTTCTTGAATCTTCACCTAAAACGAAGCTTCAGGAATGATCGTGCGTCTCCATCGAAATATATGAAAAAACTTTAAATTGGATAAAAACAAAAATCCACAGGTCAAATATTTTCTAGATCACGGATATTTCAAAAGGACTCTTAAGCTACCTTGCCAAGAAGAATTTTTTTAGATGCATTGAGTTGCAATGGTTTCCGTATTGGCGTATTGGCGTTGGAGAAAATTCCTATCGGTTGAATGTCATTTTGATTTTGATTTTTGAAAAAAAAAATTAAAATATAAAATGAAATCCTATCATTTTTCCATACATTTTTTTGATCTTGAAATCCTATCCTATGCTGAAGTCTTAAGATTTGTTCAACGATATTTTGCAACGATTTCAAAATAGTTTACATAACCCTTTCAGATTTAAGTCGAGAACTAGTAAACAACTGTGTGTGTACATTTTTCAGAAAGTACTGGATTAAATTTGGTAAAATTTGAATTGAAAGGCAAGCTGTCAAGAATCAATAAAATATTTCTGACAACAAAACCAATATTGTTTTTAATCATTTGAGTTATGATACTACATAAATAAATAAATAAATAAATAACACAATTAGAGCTTTTCAATCACATTGAAAAGCTTCAAAAACATAATGGTACACACAAAGGAAAAATATGTATCGAAATCTGCAACAGTGGATTTGCTGCAGAAAATGTTACATTTTATAACATATTTTGCAGCAAGTCCGTAGATAATTTTTGCCCGTGTGTAAAAATGTCAGGGATCTGCAGTTCTCACCAACACATATAACACTGGCGCGTTCCCGAGCAACACTTCAGAGAAAAGAATATGTTGGTGATCTATCCCTCGCAATTCATCATTCGTCCATGGCGCGGTGGTAGCGTTTCAGATCAGCAATCAAGAAGTTGATGGTTCAATCCTCGTTCGGTTAAGATTTTTTTTCGCAATACCAGCAAACAGCAGTCGGTAATGTCGATAATTGTCGGTAACGGGCAAAAATGTCATACCTATATAACGCAAAAAATGCATGAGAACTGTCATGCAAAATCTGATATACTTTCATGCCGCCATGCATCACAATCATGCGACCGCCGGTTGCGTGTATCTGATAAATTTAAAAAAATGGAAGAAATGACAATGCAGCGCAAGCAACTTGGAAAACAATTTAAAAATAAAATAAGTTTCGTCAAGTAAGCTGTTTTATAGCAAATACTGAACAAACTCCGACTCCGACTCCGGGTTATTAGAAATTTTTGGCTCCGACTCCGACTCCGACTCCAGCTCATAAAATTTAGCCGACTCCGGCTCCGACTCCGACTCCAGCGGTTCGAGTTTTGATGACTCCGACTCCGACTCCGACTCCAGGTCCCCAAAAAGACCCGACTCCACCGACTCCGGCTCCGACTCCGACTCCGACTCCACAGCCCTGCAACTTTCATTCAAAATTTATTTGAACGCTGTAGTTAATGCCAAAACAATTAAAAACAATAAAATTATAAGTTTACCAAAAATGCGAAACATTTCACTTGAAATATTTCATATGCGTTCAAAGCACCGGGAAGGCAAAGCAGAAATTTATAGTTTCGATTTTCTTTTAAATTCTAGCAAATTTTTATATAAACTTTCGACAGTTTATTTGAGACCTAAAGAATGCCATTCACTAACATTTCAGTCCAAATTTGTGCGATTCATAAGTAATATTGAGTGTCCGGAATTCGAAGCAAAAGTGTCCGGATTTCGAAACAGCTGTTATCAGTGTCCGGGATTCGAAGCACAACAAGTCATTTTAATTTTAAGATTCTGATGAATTGTTAGAAAAGACATATTTTGCATGCATTTTCTTGAAACTGACTGTTTATAATACATTCTTATGATATTTCTACATTTCCAACTTAGTACATGATTTTTTGCCAGCTATAACAAAAATGATATTCGACTAAGTGTCCGGATTTCGAATCATGACGTTATCTTTGGCAGATTAAGATTTGTTTTTTCTTTTTTCATCTAACTTGCTGTTTCTAACAATTTTAACAAATTATGTTGCAAAATTCTCAGTGGAAACTGAGCAATTCTTTACGAAATCGGCCAATTTCAACCATTTTTATTTTTAGTATTTATTTATTTGGCTAAAACTTTGTGGGGTCTATCCCTATGACCAAAGAAGCTATTTGTGTCATTTGTTCATCCCTACAAGTTTTTTTTTACAATTTTGGCTGCTGGTACGTTAATATTCAAAAATATGTAACTTTTTAAACAATTTTATGATCAATTTGGGGGCCTCGGCAAAGTTGTAGTAAAAATGTGTTTTTGAATCCTTTTGTTTAAATTTTTTGAGTTTATTTAGGGGACAAAACCGCAACATATGAGCCATAGAGAAGCATGGACAAAAAATTTGCCGCCGAGTTGAAAAATTGTATTTTTAGAAATAAATAAAAATTTTAGTCAACATTTTGTTGACTTCAAATTTGCAATCAGCAAATACTTTATAGATATTTTGATTAAATTAACTGTTTCAAAGATATAACCAATTTTAGTTTAATTTTAACTGAAAATTTTCAGTTTAGAGACTTTTAAAAATAATGTTAATGATTGTTTATTCCTGAAAAAACTTTATTGGTAAAGTTCAAATGATTTCCAATAAGAGACATTAAAGACTGGACCTCTGGAAGCTGAAATACAGTGAATAAAACAAAAAGAAACATGAACGTTTAAGTATTTTAAGTCTTATCCAAACATTCCCACATTTTCTAATGGGACCATCCATAAACCACGTGGACACTTTAGGGGGGGGGGGGGGTATGGCGATTGTCCACGATCCATACAAAAAAGTTTTTTTTTGTATAAACAATTGTCCACGATAGGTGGGGGGGGGGGGGTAACAGATTCCCAAAAAAGTGTCCACGTGGTTTATGGATGGTCCCAATGCTGATGTCTCAGAAACTAATGGTCCAATCTACAATGTTGATATTATAATCTTTTCAAAAAAAAATATTTGAAAAATTATGGAATCAACAATATCATCACAAGTGGGCAATATTGAATGTTTCACCCTTTTGAAATGTCAGTCATGGCAGCATCCTCCATTTAAAATTTCTTTGAAAAACTTTGACAAAGTCTACGGGTATACAAAAAAATATTTGCTTAAAATGTAATTTATCTTTGAAAAAACTTGACGGTGTTTGCAGTTTCTCAGATTTTTATCAATGAAACCTAAATTTGTTTGGAAGGTATTGTTATGGACATCTTACTGAAACTATCCTGATTAATCACATTCCTAGATCAAATCCTGTCATTTTAACTGCTGTTTTAAGTTGTTGTTGTTGCCGCGACCGTGGTGTAGGGGTAAGCGTGATTGCCTCTCACCAAATGGCAAATTTTGAGACGAGATTTGTCTGATCACGCTTTTCGTCGGACGGGAAGTAAATGTTGGCCCCGGACTAACCTAAAAAGGTTAGGTCGTTAGCTCAGTCCATGTGCAGGAGTCGTCTCCCTGGGTTCTGCCCTGGTGGAGTCGCTGGTGGGCAGTTGGACTCACAATCCAAAGGTCGTCAGTTCGAATCCCGGGGTGGATGGAAGCTAAGGTGTAAAAAGAGGTTTGCAATTGTCTCAACAATCAAGCCTTCGGACACCTAGTTTCGAATAGGAATCTCGCATTCGAGAACGCCATGGTAATGCTGTAGAGCGAATAATTTGATTTTGATTTTGATTCAAGTTGTTGTTGATTTTAGCCAAAAATGACCTCTCGAAAACTTAATAAAATATTACAAACCTTTTTTTTGTAATTGCTCGAAAATACCGTAAACCGGGTTGACATAGAAAGGATTTAAATTTATTTTTGGATTATTTTTCAACGGGTTAGGTTTTTCCCAAGAATATTATTATTTTCAAAACAAATACTGTAGAAGCCCCACAAATTCCATGCACTATTTTTGAAAAAAAAACAGCTGTGTTTAAAAAAAAATGAGTTACGTTAAAAATTCTTAGTTTGAATCATAGTCATAGTTTTTCTTGTTGAAAACAGATTTGGGGTGTTCAAAGTTTATTTTTGTAATTCCGTTGTGAAAGTGATTACTTTTCCTGTCGTTTTCGTATGACGAATAGGTCTACTTTTCTCTACCAAAAATAAAAGATAAAAAAAAAAGAAAACCAATACTTTTCAACACTGAAATGGGAAGTTGAACTTTTCAGCACATGTGTTGAAAAATATCACTTTTCGATATTGTGAATCACCTAAACACAAAGACAATTGACTTAAAATTTTTGTCAAAGGGTGTTTTTCGGAATTGCAAAAAATGTTGCATGCAACTTGATCCAAAAAAAATTTTTTTGGCATACGTCGTATTTATCCAACTCGGTAAGCCTCATTGCAACTTGTTGCATCAACTACTGATTTACGTAAAATGCATTATTACTAAGGCCTACAACATTAGAAAATAAAAACAATGTATATATTTAGTTATCTTAGTTATCTAAAGCTTTTCAACAAGAAACATGTAAATGGCAGAATTTTGCCTGAAATTCGGTAAAACAAGTTTTGTCTGTAAAATTATCGATTTAAATTGCATTTTAAACAAAGTTCGAAGCACGAATCGAAAGTTTTCACATTATATATGAAATTTGTTGTACTGAAAATGCCTATAAATTTGGAGATTTTTGTTAATAATGTTTCAAAACATATAAATTCGTTTACTGACAAACTTATTTTACATTCTACTAGTAGAAAATTGTCTAAAGAAGACGAAGATTCCGTTTTCCAATTCATAATCATGTTCGATGAGAAAATCATGACACTTTGAGAAGGTTAAAATAATGCTATTCAACAATATTTGTATTATTATAGCTATCTTACTTTTTAAACTTTTTTTGAATTTATAAAAAGTATTTTGAACACTTCTCCATCATGATCAGTATGATTCCATACTATTCTGTACGTATTTAATTTGTTTTTTTTTTTTTCATTTAGCGGAAAAATCTCAAACCTATCAAAGTCACCCCGTTTTACGCAATATTGTTTTTGACCATAATTTTTGTATGATTTTTAGGTGAGGTGGTTTATATCAAGCTTCGGTAAATTTTAGAAAAATGTTGGTAAACTATTTATAACATTTCTGAGTGCAAAGGTTTTTTATGATATCATTTAAATTGCTTTGTTGTTTAGAAATTAAATATTGTATAATTTTTTACTCATAGCTAACTTTTTGAAGGATTTAGAACACATTAATTAACGTTTATTTGTATATTTTAGATTGGAAAAAGCTTTTTAATTTAAATTTTGGGATCACTGATCGGAAAAATTCGTTAAACCTTAGAAATTTTCAATTTTATAATTTAATTGATATTTTGCAAATTTGTGACAGTGGAAACCCTGTAACAATGTATTAGCATTATGTAACACTTTCACACGTTTTCACTCTCACAGAAGTTTATTTACAAATTATGAGAATAAAAAAATGCTATGAAAATATTCGAAAATCTGCCAAAATTGAACACTTTTCCCTTCTTCACTTTAATTTTTTATGTGTTTAACCTTAACCTTGGAGCTACAGTGTTTGAACTGAAAATAATGAAAAGTAACAACTTTTTTTAAAAGAGTGTTTTTTTTATTAATCAATATCAAGGGTCCTGATTTTTGGTTCAATGAACAGAAACCACTCACTCATCGCCTATCCATTCGTCGCCTATTCTAACCCGCTAGCATTCATGAGCGAATGAGTCTGGCAAGCAGCCAGCGAGTGGCCCGAACTGTTCACTCAGCGAACAAATACATCGTGAAAATATTTGCCTACTCCGTCGCTCGACGACACTCACACACTACCATGCTCAGCGAAGAGCCACTCTCACAAAATGCCAGAGCGGCAGTCTTTTTGTCTTCACGCCCTCAGTTTGCCATCAATTTGATTTTTTCTTGGTGGAAGTTTCTTTGAATGGTGTCTATAATGTTATGAAATCAAAATAAATGCACAATTTTATTGATAACATTGATTTTAGGCAACCCAAATCAATGAGTATAACGCAGCGCATCAGAGAAAAAATGTTTTCAGTTCAGAGTGATCGGAGACGATCGGCCTGTCTGAACCGTTCGGAGACTGAGCCGATCAGAGAGAGAAGGAGAGTAGAAAAGAGAGAGTTCGGGAGCGAATGGTTTCAAAGTGACAAACAGTAGGAATAGAGGAGAAAATCGTGACGTCAGAAATGAACTCAAATCACTCAAAGTTCATTTTGTGAGTGACTTAAACATTTTGGCCTAGTTTGACAGCTACCTCGTTCCCAGGTTTTCTGTGGGAGAGAAAAGGAGGCGAATACTTTATGAAAATCATACCTGTCAAAATTCCTAGCCTCAAAATTTTGTCGCGAGTTGCTTTTCTCCTCTATTCATCAGGGCAGTATCGCGTCGCCTGCTATTTGTGCTCGCGAATGGAGTGGTTGATTTTGAGCAATCAGGACCCTTGATCAATATAATACAATGTAAAAATTAACAAGAATCTCTGTTGGATGTTCTATCAAATTTTCAATTTAAGTTTATATCACATTCAAAAAAGTGCACGTATTTTGGAGATATTGCTATTGCAGGTTGATTTGTTTTTTTTTTTTCAATTTAATTCATGTCGCTTTTATTGGTGAATAGTTAAGATAACTTCTAACGAAGTTTTGGAGTTCTTTTCAGCTGTGTGTTGCTTTTTATAGATGCTTTTTGAAACAATTTTACCATCAAATATTTGGCTTTATCATATAGAAAAGTAAAAAATAACAAACTTATGATAAAAACTTCTCGTTTCTCCTCCAAACAAAATCACAGAAGCTATTACATTTGCATTTTATATTTTCATTCATGGCATTCTTCCGAGCAGTGCACTCGTCTCAAACTCAACCCTACCATAACTTACGCGCTTAACAAAGTAAACAAAGTCTCCTCGCAGGCAGCCCCAGAGGAGCAAACCACTTCTTGGCAGCCCTTTCAACAGTGCTGCCACCAAGACGATCACGATGATGATGATGATGAACGTTGCGCTGAATTACCGACCCCTAAGAAGTTGCAGCTTTTCTTTGTGCCATTCCAAGAAGCCACCGACCGGCCAGGCGAACCCAGACAATTTGTCGTCTAAACCGCAAAACTTCGTGCCTTCAATTGCAAATGAGTGGCACGTTCTGGAGCGGAGCCAACCAAAAAGTGTGCTTCTCGTGAGGGGAAATTTGGGGTGTGGGTTACTGAGTACTGACTTTGGGGGTTTCTTTTCCGACCTTGATGGAATTTTTCACAAAAAGATTATTGTTTTACTTTCCAGAAAAAGATAATGACCACTATTTTGGGATGTTTTATCAACCAAACTTCACTTTTGTTTGCTTTTCAAAATTTCTGCAAACTTGTTTAGCATGTTTTTAGCATTTTATTAAATATTTGTAATGAAATTAATTCTTAACATACTGTATTTCATGTTTGCAATGATCAGCTAGTCTAAATTCAATAAAAGAAAAGTTTCTTATCCTCAAGTTAACATCGTGCCAGACAATCCTTCGGTTAATTAAACCACGGCCTAATCAAACTCTGTTGCTCTTATTTGGCCCGTTAATGAATTGTTCCTGGCCCTCAAATTAATTCCAACGAGATCCAACCAGCCAAAAAAGGCTTATCAGCGCCCAGGATCATTCAATTTCAATTCATCACCCACCCGGTCCAAAAGTCAGCCCAGCATTCCCCACCCACTCCTCTCCACGAGACGAGTTTCGATCCCAAGGCTGGTGAATTTTTGATGCCACGTGAAATTAGCAAATTCATTTCCATTTTCTCCGCCACCATTTCCAGCTTTTCCTCGGCTAACACATTTTGATTCGCAGACAGCGAGCTGCATTTAAGGGGTTTTTCAAAAATATATATTTTTTAAATTTTATCAGTTATCAAAAGTTTAAATCTCTTTTTATGTAATGTGTAGAAACATAGAAAACTCAATCACAAAGTTTCAAGCAATCAAAAATTTCCCATCACTGCCCAAGTCATTTAGTCCCGCCAGTTTCTGCTCGGAATTCAGCGCGAAGGCGGGGGTAATTTTGATAAGAAAAGAGAGTCCTTCCCCCGCACCACCAGGTCTGCTTATCTTGGCGGAAAGCAGACAATATCTGCAGGCCAGGCAAGTCTGGAAAATAAAACTTGGCCGGCCGGTGGAGAGCAACTTTTGCCTGCTGCAATCAGATTACGTTCCCGCGCAAGTGATGAAATTCTAAGCAAAAATCGGATTGGTGGGTGGATTGTCCTACAGACAGTGTGGGAGGGCTTTTTAATGGGAGGTTTTGTTGGAATTTCTTTTTCAAAGGTTTGGGAGGGATGCATATTGTTTTTTTTTCGTTTCATTATTTGCAATTAATTATCATATGCCTTTTGTCCAAATCAAGGACAATATTTATTTTTTTAATCAAGACTAACATTTTAAAAGGGTCAAACGTTCATTATTACGCCTTTTCGAAATGTTAGTCTTGGTTTAGACCATTAATTGCTATTATATCGACATTAGAAAAAAAATGGTTGTTTGGGTGAGATTAAAAAAATATAAATATTCCTGTTTTTAAATCTTTGCAAAGCAAAATCAGGCAATATAGGTAGCAGGCTTGGCCGAATGGTTAATCTGTCCGCTTAGTAAGCGGAAGCTCCAACCTTTCATCGGATGGGGAAGTAAAACGTCGATCCCGGCCTTGGATATTGATAGGCCGTAAAGTAATTCCTAGAGTAGGTGTCGTCTCCACGCTATCAGTACAAACAACACACCAACCAAACCTGATTGCGGTTGGACTCGCAATCCAAAGATCGTCAGTTGAAACCCTAGAGAGAAAGGTTTTTTGGAGTAAAAATAGGTTTGGGCGCTCTCCGCATTCAAGCCATTGGACTTCTAGGTTCGAGCAGAAACTTGCAATAGAGACCACAAAAGACCCGGGGGTCGTTAATGTGGATGGTTTGATTTGATGTTGATGACAATATCTCAGCAAATAAGGGTCGTATCATGAAAGTCCAAAAAATTAAAATATAGAGAATTGTCACAGCTTTTTATAAATATTTTTTTCAAGGAGGAGCAGACAATCAAATCAAACCATCCACATTAACGACCCCCGGGTCTTTTGTGGTCTCTATTGCAAGTTTCTGCTCGAACCTAGGAGTCCGAAGGCTTGAATGGGGAGAGCACCCAAACCTCTTTCTACTCCAAGGAACCTTCCACCCCAGTGTTTGAACTGACGACCTTTGGATTGCGAGTCCAACCGCCGCCAGCGATTCCACCGGAGTAGGCTTGGTTTGGTGTGTTATTTGTACTTATGGCATGGAGACAACTCCTACACCTGGAATGACTTAACGGCCTAACAACCAAGGCCGGGACCGACATTTTACTTCCTCATCCGATGGAAGGTTGAGGCAGATGGGAATCGAACCCAGAATCATCCGCTTACAAAGAGGCAGACATGAGCATTAATTTTAAAAATTTAATAACTGCAACAATTTTCAAAAAAGTTACCTAAAGATTGCCTTAACTTGGAAATGGTGCCTTCTATCAAAATTTCAAGAACTTTTTGATTGCAAATTCGTATTTGCATCGAAAAATAAAGTTCCAAAAATGTTGCGACCGATATGACGATTTAAAAAAAATCAAGAAATTCATAACTCGAACAAAGATTTTTTGCCTATTCTGGAAATTTCTGAAAAGTTAGGATTTGATGTCCCCTAAAATAATTCAAAAAAAAAAAATCAACAATAGTGTTTTTTTGCAAGGCAAGTTTTAGTGACAAAAAGTGAAATTAAAAACTACAAAAAAAATAACCGTGCATATTTTTTTTTCAGTGTGGTCCTTATCCATACCTACAACTTTGCCGAAGACACCAAACCGTCAAAAAGTTCAAAAAGTAATGGTTATGTTACATAGTTTTTAATGTAAATTTATACATTTGAAAAATATAAGGATATATTGGAAAGAAATAAGCTTTAATGGACAAAATCATGTTATTTTTTCGAATAATTGTCAGCACATGCGAAAGAAATTTTTGTCATCTAAAACATATCTGGAACATAAATGTTTGAAAAATTATTATGTCTCGCTATCCATTTTTGTGTGTAAAATTTTTAATTAAAACAATCTTTATTTAAAGACTGTTATATTTTTTTACTGAAAAGTCCTAAGAAATTCAAACAACTTTGCCAAAGACATCAAATCGATTATGAAATTTTTTTTCAAGTTACAGATTTTTATATAGAAAAAAACTGCAAAGAGATTTTTTTTATCAAGGAAAATGTACATTCATAGTTTCATCCATTTAAAAAAAAACTATTTCTTTGTCCAAATTCTCAGAGCATTGCACTTTAGTGATGATTTTCTGATCGGATTGGTGTCTTTAAAAAAGTTGATGGTAAGTTGTTAGGCATAGTTGTAGTCAGGGATGGAATAATCGCGAAAAAATCAATTTCGCTTGCGAACCTTTTTCACCCGCGAAAGAGAGAGGAGGCAAATCACGCAAAAGAAAATCGTTCCCGAAATACTCCAAGAAATCAATCTGCTGATGATTTTTTGTGAATTTCCTAGTCAGCACCACTCAATAATATTCATTTCACTTTGTTTACACACATTGCCCATCTACAAAATGTAACAGGTCATTTTTCGACGTGTGACGTTACACTTGCAAGTGCAGTAGTGAAAAAGATGATCCGCCGAATAATCAAGATGATGATTGTTTTAAATTCTTTTTACCGATCTTTCGTGCGCGAGAGAGGAGAGCCATGTCCATTCGGATTTTTTTCTCTTGATGAACATCCAAAGATTTTCTTTGATGATGATTATTCCATCGTTGGTTGTAGTATTCATTATTGCGTCCATTTGAAATGCTAGAGTTGCTTCCAGAATCATTTTTTTAGTGGATCAGAAAAATTAAAAAATGTTTCATTGAAATTAGGACCTGAGTTAGTTTTTGAGGTATTGTTGCCAAAAAATGAAAGATGTTTATATTCGACTGAAAAAACTAGAATTTCTTGTTTCTTTTTCTTAAATTCACTGTGTTTCGGTGAGCAGTGGTCCCATCTTCAATGTTTCAAAGACATTTATTTCATTTTCGATAAATTAAGCTTCTCGAAAAAATATATTCTGAAATGAATAATTTTAAACATAAGCATTTTGAAAAATCTTAAAACTTTATCAAAAAATCTGTTGAAAACTTTTCGATTTCAAATTTAATTATACATTAAAAACTGAAGTCAAAAAATTTGTTGTAATTTTTTTATTGTTTTTCAACAAAACCGTTGCAATTTTTTTTTTTCAAAGTTTATGTCGCCTCTCCCCTTCAAAATCGGTTCAAAAAATCAGGGGGCAAAAAAAAATGCTTCAAAATGTCAATGGAAAAAGAAATCTAACCAACTGAAAACAAATAGAAATGCATTTTCCTGCGTTTATCATCATATTTAGCATGTCTGGAACCGATAATTTTTTTTTGTGGAAGTCCAATAAACAGCACCGCAAAAAGTTTTTTTTTTCGCCGAAAAAAAAACTCTTTTAAATGCTCGGATATTTTGAAAACAAATAATTTCACCTGTCCAGTTGCAGGTGTAAAATGCACTTTAAAACACCTTTTTCATTTAAATGTGGAGACCATGGCTTGTTAAAATTTAAAATTGAATTTCTGGTAAAAAATAATCAAAATATCAAAAAAAAATTTGCGTATTATTTTATTTCTGACACCAAACCATTCAGAAAATTACTTTTTTGTTGCATTTTTTGTCTACATGAATGGAAATACAAAGGATAAAAAAGAAAAATTAACCAATTTCCGATGTAAAGATCCTTTGCCGAAATGAACATTTTTTAACAATATGTTTACTTATCTTTTCAAAGACATTTTGGAGATTTCAAGTATTTCATCTTGCAAAAAAAATGACATTAAAACTTTAAACCGAGATATTGAAGTGTAGATTCATCATCAACGCGTCTCGTTAACAATCCCGTTCACACAGAACCAATGCACCAGCACAAGCAGCAAGTTGATGAGGTTTTCTTTCCCTACCCCCTTTGCCACTCTTTTCCATGCCTCTCCGCAACGAGAAAGCCAATGGAAACGCCAGATTGAATAATTTGTTCACCGTACCCGCAGCCAACCAGCCAGCCAGAAGTAGCTTCTTACTTCACCCACAAAACCACTCTCCCCAGAATGAGGTGGGAGGTAAATGTGGTGTAGGCTGCAGCAGGAAAATGTTTGGAAAAGTGAGTCGAAGCAAAAAAAGAATCCTTAATGAGAAAAACGAGAACAGACACACACACACACCCACACAATTCCGGACGATAAAGTTATTTGGTTAGGCGTCGCCAGAGGGGGTGGGTTGGGAGAGAGAGTGCCCCACAAAGCACCAATAAGTAACACCCACCGGCGATGGGTGGGAGAAAACCGTGTGAAAATGCATCATCATAATCATCAATCAACACGCTCTTCTGGCTGGCTGATGTTTGGCTGTTTGTTGGGCTGATGGTCGACACCTTAATGGTGGTTGCGGCTAGGTTGGTGGTGGTGGCAAAATTAACTTTTTTTCCGCCAAAAAACCGTGGCCGCTGCTGCTGACAGGTGACGTGTGGTGATTTTCATTTTTCGGGGTCGCTGGAAAAATGCTGAGTTTTCAAAATTGCTTGAAATTAAACTGGAGGATATGAGGGGAGAGTGAAAGTTACCAAATTGGTAGGAAAACTGAAATCCAAAAGTGATTTCGATCACCCGGAGAAAATCCCTTAATACAGTCAACCCGAAGATCTAGTTAAGAGGCAGTATTTGTAAATATTGCTCGGTTTGTTCTAGAGGTCGTATCGAGGTGCTCCGATTTGGATGAAACTTTCAGCGTTTATTTGTCTAAACATGAGATGAACTCATGCCAAATATGAGCCCTCTACGACAAAGGGAAGTGGGGTAAAATGGGCTTTGAAGTTTGAGGTCCAAAAAACCTAAAAAATCGTAAAATTGCTCGCATTTCCGTAAAACTTCATCAATTCCAACTCTCTTTGATGCATTCGAAAGGTCTTTTGAAGCACTTCAAAATGTGCCGTAGACATCCAGGATTGGCTCGACTTTTTCTCTTAGCTTTTGCAAATTACTGTCAAAAATGGATTTTTTTAAAACCTTAATATCTTTTTGCAACAGCCTCCAACACCCATACTCCCATAGGTCAAAAGATAGGTAATTACATGGACTATAAGCCTACGGAAATAACTTTTTGGCCGATCGCAGTTTTTCTCATAGTTTTTCGATTTTTCTAGAACAAACATTTTACAACGTTAGTTTTTGCCCTGTAGGCCGCCATAGCGGCACTTTTTGGTCTCAATTTTGTCATATTCGAAATCCTCGGACAATTTCACGTATGTTATAAGTATTGGAGTTGTAAATTTGATTTAAAATATAATTACATAAAACATTTTTGAAAAAAGAAATGGGTAATTCTCCGCCAACTCACACAGCAGTTGCCCCGACCCCTCTTCGATTTGCGTGAAACTTTGTCCTAAGGGGTAACTTTTGTCCCTGATCACGAATCCGAGGTCCGTTTTTTGATATCTCGTGACGGAGGGGCGGTACGACCCCTTCCATTTTTGAACATGCGAAAAAAGAGGTGTTTTTCAATAATTTGCAGCCTGAAACGGTGATGAGATAGAAATTTGGTGTCAAAGGGACTTTTATGTAAAATTAGACGCCCGATTTGATGGCGTACTCAGAATTCCGAAAAAACGTATTTTTCATCGAAAAAAACACTAAAAAAGTTTTAAAAATTCTCCCATTTTCCGTTACTCGACTGTAAAAAATTTTGGAACATGTCATTTTATGGGAAATTTAATGTACTTTTCGAATCTACATTGTCCCAGAAGGGGTGTACCCCATTTGGCATAATGGACATTTGGCATAACGGGTTTTCAAGAAGGACGTTTGGCATAATGGACGTTTGGCATAATTGATCCAAGACATCAGGGACGTTTGGCATAATGGACATTTGGCATAATGGACGTTTGGCATAACTCGTTCAAAAACCATTAAGGACGTTTGGCATAATGGACGTTTGGCATAATTATTACTGTTTTTTTTTCATAAGTATTTTTCATTTTTACAAATGTTAATGTATTGTTTTTTACTTTTTTTATATTACTATAAGAGATTATCATTTGTTTCGAAAAAATAAGGTATTTCTATATTTTTCCACAATAGTAAATTGTTTCCTTTTTGAATAATTCACAATAAAGCATTTCAATGAAGTCTTCATACCTTTATTTAAAATTTAGTTTAAAGAAGGAAATATCTCTTGTTAGCTTTACATTTTTCCTCTTTCAATATAATTAGCATTTATATTTTTTTATGAAATTTTCCCTTCTTTAATATGAATTTCAACTTAAAGATGAGAAAAACCCCTTCAAATCTTCGACAATGGAGACATGGCTTTTCTTTATATTTTGCAATTAAGTTTTTTTTTGCAATTTTCCCATCTTTTTTTATATTCAACTTGAAGAAGGGAAATTCTCTTATAGATGTTCTCTTTAAACATGTCTATCACTTCTGCATTTTTTTCTCTGTTGGTTTTTTTTTTCGCAATACAATTGTTTACGCAAGTTCCCTTCTTTTATTTATTCAAAACCAATCTTAAAGACGGGACAATTTAAAAAAAAATAATTAAATTGATTTTTTGAAAAGATGTAGGTGAAAAACATAAAAAATAATGCAATTGTCAAACATTTAAAGAGTAGCAAAATGTTAATCTTTAAAGAGACAAAATCAATCTTTAAAGAGACAAAAAAAAAGAGACAAATTCAAATAAAAGAAGGGAAAATTTCATAACAACTCATTTGCCAACTATTTAAACATTAGGTTGAATATAAAAGAAGAGAAAATTGCATAAAAAACAATAATTGCAAAATAGGCTTCATCCATAAAGTACGTAACGCTAAAATCAACCAAAATTTACCCCCCTCCCCCCCTTTGTCACGTTTTTCCTATACTTATAACACGTAATGTCACGCTTGCTCAGACCCCCCCCTCCCCCTCTAGAGTGTGACATACTTTATGGATGACGCCATATTGAAAAAAACAAACTGCACAGCTTTTGAATGATTTTGTCTTCTTTAAGTTTTAAAATAAAAGAAAGAAAAATTGCTTTAAAAAACTTATTGCATTTCTTTGAAGAAGAGCAAAATGCAGATACATTATTTAGGTTGATTTTAAAAAAGAAGGGAAAAGGGAAAATAGTAAAAAATCTTTATTGCAAAATATTTGAAGACAGGCAAAACTTACATCACTTTGTTAGGTTGAATTTAAAATAAGAGAAGGAAAAATTTTATACAAAAAATTAGCAGCAAAGTATTTCAAAGGAGAAATATCTTGATATTATATAAACTATTTTTAAATACATTTTTAAGTAAATTTATGAAAAATTGCATTTTAAAGCTTTTTTTTAAGAAATATTCAAAAAAGGGGAAAAATTACATCTATTGGGAGAAAATGACAAAGATAATTGATTTCTTGAAAAAAAAATTATCTTTTTGAGTAAAATTATATGTTTAGTTAGAAAATAGGAAAAAATATAAAAAAAATACAAAAAAAGCTAGCAATAATTATGCCAAACGTCCTTGATGATTTTTGAACGAGTTATGCCAAACGTCCATTATGCCAAATGTCCATTATGCCAAACGTCCCTGATGTCTTGGACCAATTATGCCAAACGTCCATTATGCCAAACGTCCTTCATGAAAACCCGTTATGCCAAATGTCCATTATGCCAAATGGGGTACACCCTCCCAGAAGGGTCATTTTTTCATTTAGAACAAAATTTTTCATTTTAAAATTTCGTGTTTTTTCTAACTTTGCAGGGTTATTTTTTAGAGTGTAACAATGTTCTACAAAGTTGTAGAGCAGACAATTACAAAAATTTTAATATATATACATAAGGGTTTTGCTTATAAACATCACAAGTTATCACGATTTTACGAAAAAAAGTTTTAAAAAGGTTGGTCGTCATCGATCATGGCCGTTCATGGTCACCCGCGACAGACACGGACGACGAAACAAAGAGAAACGCAAAAAGTAACTTTTTCAAAACTTTTTTTCGTAAAATCGCGATAACTTGTGATGTTTATAAGCAAACCCCTTATGTCTATATATCAAATTTTTTGTAATTGTCTGCTCTACAACTTTGTAGAACATTGTTACACTCTAAAAAATAACCCTGCAAAGTTAGAAAAAACACGAAATTTTAAAATGAAAAATTTTGTTCTAAATGAAAAAATGACCCTTCTGGGACAATGTAGATTCGAAAAGTACATTAAATTTCCCATAAAATGACATGTTTCAAAATTTTTTACAGTCGAGTAACGGAATATGGGAGAATTTTTAAAACTTTTTTAGTGTTTTTTTCGATGAAAAATACGTTTTTTCGGAATTCTGAGTACGCCATCAAATCGGGCGTCTAATTTTACATAAAAGTCCCTTTGACACCAAATTTCTATCTCATCACCGTTTCAGGCTGCAAATTATTGAAAAACACCTCTTTTTTCGCATGTTCAAAAATGGAAGGGGTCGTACCGCCCCTCCGTCACGAGATATCAAAAAACGGACCTCGGATTCGTGATCAGGGACAAAAGTTACCCCTTAGGACAAAGTTTCACGCAAATCGAAGAGGGGTCGGGGCAACTTTTCCCGATTTCGTGTGAGTTGGTAGAGAATTACCCAAATAGATCTTATTTACCCTGTGATCAATACGTCAAATGCTGTATCAAGTAGGCGAAAACCTGTTTTACCCCTAATCCAACAAATTGTTAAAAAATATTTTAATTCATTCTTAATGGCAATTTTTCCAATCAAATTTACAACTTCAATACTTCTAACTTACGTGAAATTGTCCGAGGATTCCGAATATGTCAAAGTTGAGGCCAAAAAGTGCCGCTATGGAGGCCTACAGGGCAAAAACTAACGTTGTAAAATGTTTGTTCTAGAAAAATCGTAAAACTATGAGAAAAACTGCGATTGGCCAAAAAGTTAATACCGTAGGCTTATAGTCCATGAAATTCCCTAACTTTTGACCTATGGGAGTATGGGTGTTGGAGGCTGTTGGGAAAAGATATTAAGGTTTTTAAAAAATCAATTTTTGACAGTAATTTGCAAAAGCTAAGAGAAAAAGTCGAACCAATCCTGGATGTCTATGGCACATTTAGAAGTACTTTAAAAGACCTTTCGAATGCATCTAAGAGAGTTGGAATTGATGAAGTTTTACGGAAATGCGAGCAATTTTAAGATTTTTTAGGTTTTTTGGACCTCAAACTTCAAAGCCCATTTTACCCCACTTCCCTTTGTCGTAGAGGGCTCATATTTGGCATGAGTTCATCTCATGTATAGACAAACAAACGCTGAAAGTTTCATTCAAATCGGAGCACCTCGATACGACCTGTTACACATTGGTGAAAAACTCGCTCTTAAATACACCAGAACTAACCATTGTCTTTTGAAGAAAAGAGGTTGAAAACATTTATTAAGTTTGTGTCGCACGTCTTCAGTTGAATACATAGGAAGGAATGAAAGTCCATTATTTTCATTAAAAGCATAGTAGAGTTACTAATTTGCTGAAATTTTCTATTTCAAAGGAAGCATCAACCGTCATCAGGAGTGTTATTGGGTCTAGGGGTGAGATTGGGTCATACACAAATGTTGATTTTTGACAGTTGAGTAACGGGAAATGGCAGCGATTTCAAAACTATTTTTTAACTTTTTTTGATGAAAATACGTTTTTTTCGGAATTTTGAGTACGCCATCAAATCGGGCGTCTAATTTTACAAAAAAGTCCCTTTGACACCAAATTTCTATCTCTTCATGGTTGCGAGCTACAAATCACTGAAAAACGTGTCTTAGTAAAAAACCAGAAAAATTAAAGGGGTCATACCGCCCCACCGTCACAAGATATCGAAAAATGGACCTCGGATTCGTGATCAGGGACCAAAATTACCCCTAGAAGCAAAATTTCACGAAAATTGAAGAGGGGTGGAGTCAACTTTTTCCGATTTTGTGTAAGTTGGTGCAGAATTACCCATGACCTAATCTCACTTTGCAGACTCATTGACACCCCTGATGAAGGTACTTTTAAGTTTTAGGTTTATGCGAAAAAATAATTTCCAGATCCATGCAAATCGAATGAAAAATGTGAATCAAAGCAAAAAATATATTTTCGATTATTTTCAGCTGATTGCCCTTCTAATTGCATAGACATTTTATGTTTATGGATTTTGTGGCAAAGGAAAGCTTCATTAATTAGGGGGAGCGGCCATGGCTGACTGGTTACGGTGTTCGCTTTCTAAGCGAATGGTCCTGGGTTCGATTCCCATCTGCTCCCAACGAGAAAGTATAGGAAAATATAAATCTTGAAACTCTAAACATGAACGAAAAATCAAAGTCGCTCAAGTCGGGGTTCGATCACCCGTCCTTTGGATTGGTAAGCAAAAATGCTAACCACTATGCGACTTCGCGACTTGGTGAGCTATGACTGGAATTAGGAATACTGTTACTATCAACTATATACGCGCTGGGTCCTTGTCCATTTGACAAGGGTTCGGAAGTTCTAAATAACGTTTGAATCCGATTGGTCCAAACGTTCTTCAGGGCGGGGCTTGTCGATAAAGCTGCGCTCGGCTAGTCAGCGTAGAAATGGGTCACCGAAGCTCCGCAGAGCTAACACCTTCCAAATGCCTATGCGAGTTATTTGCATGTATAGAAAGTAGATCTAAAAATACATGGAAACAACTCAATTTGTAAGAAGCGGCCGCGTGGTCCCGTTTGGTTGGTTGCACACACACACACACACACACACACACACACACACACACACACACACACACACACACACACACACACACACACACACACACACACACAAAGGAAAGCTTCATTAATTAAAGGATTTAATTGCGTTAAATTTATTTTACTGAAAATAAGGCCGATGCAAATATTTTTTTGATGTTTATGTCCCCTCTGACCAAAGTTGAGGAGGAGGAGGCAAAAATAATTTAAATTACAAGCCACAGTTTCAACCTTTGAATGAAAACTAACTTATTCCACCTATGTGGTTGAAGCCAAGGGTCCTGATTGCTCAAAATCAACCACTCCATTCGCAAGCACAAATAGCAGGCGACGCGATACTGCCCTGATGAATTCCTACTGTTTGTCACTTTCACACCATTCGCTCCCGAACACTCTCTTTTCTACTCTGGCTTCATCCATAAAGTACGTCACGTTAAAATCAGGCAAAATTTACCCCCCCCCCCCCTTTGTCACGCTTTCCCTATACTTATAACACGGAATGTCACACTTTCTCAGACCCCCCCCTCCCCCCCCCCCCCTAGAGTGTGACATACTTTTATGGATGACGCCCCTTCTCTCTCTGATCGGCTCAGTCTCAGAACGGCTCAGGCAGGCCGAACGTCGCCGATCACTCTGAACTGAACACATTTTTTCTCTGATGTGCTGCGTTATATTCATTCATTTGGGTTGCCTAAAATCAATGTTATCAATTAAATTGGCATTATAGGCACCATTCAAAGAAACTTCCACCAAGAAAAAATCAAATTGATGGCAAACTGAGGGCGTGAAGACAAAAAGACTGCCGCGCTGGCATTTTGTGAGAATGGCTCTCCGCTGAGCATGGTAGTGTGTGAGTGTCGTCGAGCGACGGAGTAGGCAACAATTTTCACGATGTATTTGTTCGCTGAGTGAACAGTTCGGGCCACTCGCTGGCTGCTTGCGAGTATCATTCGCTCATGATTGCTAGCGGGTTAGAATAGGCGACGAATGGATAGGCGATGAGTGGCTGGTTTCTGTTCATTGAACCGAAAATCAGGACCCTTGGTTGAAGCTTTCCTCACTCATTACCAACAATGGCTGTACACAAATTTTAATCTATTTTTTAGATCCGGAATAAAAACGTACATAAATATCACTTAAGAGGCCATATCTCGAGACAGGGTTTCCAGATTTTCAATGTTTTAGACTCGTTAGAAAGGTTTTTTGATAACCTAACCAACGATGGGTCAGATGATGGATCCGGACATAGTTTACATACATTTTAGTGAGATCCGGAAGGTCGATGGCTTAAACCCCATCTGGCGAGGCAAAAGGGGCGGGTGGCGGTCGAGGGGGATTTCGGCGACTTTGTCAAGTCCCAAGCCTCCTCAAAAAAATCCATCCCATGCAATCTCTCGGACGATCTGTTGGCGATTGAGTCTGAGCGTTGAAGAACTCTGTAACAATACGCAGAGAAGAGCTTCAAATGCTTCTTTCGACTCGGTCACATGCTCTCAGGCAAAAATTCGAGCTGAAGATTGGGCTATATGATCGGTAACGATCTCTAGATGGGTCAAAAATACACGAGGTTTCCCTTTTTTTTTTTTTTTTTTCTCTTTTTTTATATTTATTCAAATTTCTTTTCCATGTACATTCATTCAGTTAAAATATTATTGAGTGTCCAATCACAAACGATGACTTTTCACCTCAATTTTAAATACTAGCAACTTTCATTTATTCATGAAATATTGTAGCTTTCGCTATTCAGTGATTTCAAATGTAGGAGGTCCTACATGTACAAAAGGGAAAAGGGATACCTTAAAACTAACTTATAAACTATATAAAGAGCGGATCAATGCAGCTGAAGACTGCAATGATTTTTGTCGAAATGCATCAATTATCTTATTGGACATAACATTCAAAGTGTCAACTTCGGCTAATTGATGAAGTTCACTGGTGCTGAACCAGGGAGGAAGTTTCAGAATCATTTTCAGAATTTTGTTCTGAATCCTCTGAAGTTTTTTCTTCCTGGTTAAGCAACAGCTTGTCCAGATCGGCACAGCATAAAGCATGGCAGGTCTGAAAATTTGTTTATAAATTAACAGTTTATTCTTGAGACAAAGTCTAGAATTCCTGTTTATAAGTGGATACAAACATTTAATATATTTGTTACATTTAAGCTGGATACTTTCAATGTGATCCTTGTAAGTAAGGTTTTTGTCAAAACCAAGTCCAAGATATTTCACTTGATCCTCCCACTTTAAATTTACCTCATTCATCTTTATAATGTGATGACTTTTTGGTTTAAGAAAATCAGCCCTTGGTTTGTGAGGGAAAATAATAAGTTGAGTTTTTGCAGCATTTGGAGTAATTTTCCATTCTTTCAAATAAGAATTGAAAATATCCAAGCTTTTTTGTAATCTTCTTGTGATGACACGAAGGCTTCTGCCTTTGGCGGAGATGCTTGTGTCATCAGCAAAAAGTGATTTCTGACATCCTGGGGGCAAATCAGGCAAGTCAGAAGTAAAAATATTGTATAAAATTGGACCCAAAATGCTTCCTTGAGGGACGCCGGCACGTACAGGTAGTTGATCAGATTTGCTATTCTGATAACATACCTGCAGAGTACGATCCGTCAAATAATTTTGAATAATTTTCACGATATAAATCGGAAAATTAAACCTTTTCAATTTCGCAATCAAACCTTTATGCCAAACACTGTCAAATGCTTTTTCTATGTCTAGAAGAGCAGCGCCAGTAGAATAGCCCTCAGATTTGTTGCTTCGAATTAAATTTGAAACTCTCAACAACTGATGAGTAGTTGAATGCCCAAGGCGAAATCCAAACTGCTCATCAGCGAAAATTGAATTTTCATTAATGTGCGTCATCATTCTATTAAGAATTATTCTTTCGAATAATTTACTAATAGATGAAAGCAAACTAATGGGCCGATAGCTTGAGGCTTCAGCAGGATTTTTATCCGGTTTCAAAATCGGAATTACTTTGGCATTTTTCCAACTACTGGGAAAATATGCCAAATCAAAACATTTGTTGAAAATTTTGACCAAGCTACTTAAAGTTGCTTCTGGTAATTTTTTAATTAAAATGTAAAAAATGCCATCCTCACCAGGGGCTTTCATATTTTTATTTTTTTTAATAATAGATTTTATTTCATTCAGATCCGTATTAAAAACTTCATCTGATGAAAATTCTTGTTCAACAATATTCTGAAATTCTATTGAAATTTGATTTTCAATAGGACTCAAAACATTCAAGTTGAAATTATGAGCACTCTCAAACTGCTGAGCAAGTTTTTGAGCTTTTTCCCCATTAGTTAATAAAATATTATCACCATCTTTTAAAGAAGGGATGGGTTTTTGAGGTTTCTTAAGAACCTTTGAAAGTTTCCAAAAAGGTTTGGAATAAGGTTTAATTTGTTCGACATCTCTTGCGAACTTTTCATTTCGCAGGAGAGTGAATCTGTGGTCAATAACCTTTTGCAAATCTTTTTGAATTCGCTTCAGTGCAGGATCACGAGAACGTTGATACTGTCTTCGGCGAACATTTTTCAGACGAATCAGAAGCTGAAGATCGTCATCAATAATGGGAGAATCAAATTTGACTTGGACTTTAGGAATAGCAATATTCCTAGCATCCAAAATTGCATTAGTTAAAGATTCCAAGGCTGAATCAATATCAGCTTTGGTTTCTAAAACAAAATCATGATTTAAATTATTCTCAATATGATGCTGATACCTGTCCCAATTAGCTTTGTGGTAATTAAACACAGAACTATTGGGTCTGGTAACTGCTTCATGAGAAAGTGAAAAAGTTACTGGAAGGTGATCAGAATCAAAATCAGCATGAGTCACTAAAGGACCACAATACTGACTTTGATTTGTCAAAACCAAATCAATTGTTGATGGATTTCTAACAGAAGAAAAGCAAGTTGGCCCATTCGGGTATAAAACCGAATAAAGACCAGAAGTGCAATCTCTGAATAGAATTTTACCATTAGAATTTACTTTAGAATTATTCCAAGATTGGTGTTTGGCATTAAAATCACCGATGATCAAAAATCGAGATCTATGCCGAGTAAGTTTATTCAAATCCCCTTTGAAATAATTTTTATTTTCCCCAGTGCATTGGAATGGCAAATATGCAGCTGCAATCATAATTTTCCCAAAAGAAGTTTCAAGTTCAATGCCCAAACTTTCAATAACTTTTAACTTAAAGTCACGTAAAGTGCTATAAGTCATACTACGGTGGATAACTATTGCAACTCCACCGCCATTTCGATTCATTCGGTTATTAGTTATAACTTTATAATCTGGATCACTTTTCAAATAAATGCCAGTTTTTAAAAATGTTTCGGTTATAACAGCAACATGCACGTTATGAACTCGTAAAAAGTTGAAAAATTCATTTTCTTTCGCTTTTAAAGAGCGAGCATTAAAATTCATAATATTGATGGAATTACTTAGATCCATGATTAAACTTCAGGGTAAGAACAACATCATTCGCAAATTTTAATCCAATCTGGATAGCTTCCATCATGGATGTAGCATTACTCATTGTTTGAATCAAACCAAACAGTGAGTTTTGCAAAAAAGTCAGTTTTTCAAACGTAACATCGCCGAGATCAGAAGATCCCAAAGCGTTGCCAGCAGAAACATTTTCAAATGAGATTTGAGGTACCTGCCCAATTTCAGAAAGATTGGTAGAGGATTTAAAATTCGTGGATGAACCCGAAACGACGTTAGCATAAGAAATGCCATTGTTGTTACCTAACTTTTCCACGGTAGGGGTATTTCTAGAATTGTTCGAGTGAGACAGCACGAAAGTTTGATTTAAAGATGCAGGTACAACCTGACTTTGAGAAAATTTCGGTTTGGATTTCGGCTGATGCTTAGCACGAGAATCCAAAACCTTTTTTCTGATGGGGCAATCCCAAAAATTTGATTTGTGATTTCCACCACAATTTGCACATTTAAATTGGGTGACTTCTTTCACGGGACAATTGTCCTTGTCGTGAGAAGAATCCCCGCAAACCATGCATTTTGGAACCATGGCGCAATGATCAGTACCGTGACCGAATGCCTGGCAACGCCGGCACTGGGTCAGATTCTGGCCATTACCGCCATGTTTCTTAAAATGCTCCCACTTTACCCGTACATGGAACAAAAACTGTACTTTGTCCAAAAGTTTCAAATTGTTGATAAGGAGCGGCTGTGGCTGAATGGTTACGGTGTTCGCTTTGTAAGCGAATGGTTCTGGGTTCGATTCCCATCTGCTCCTATCGAGAAAGTTAAGGACATAGAAAAACTTGAAAATGCTGAATATGAACGAAAAATCAAAGTCGCTTGTGGCGGGGTTCGAACCCCCGTCCTTTGGATTGGTAAGCAAAAATGCTAACCACTAGGCCATGGCGACTTGGTGAGCCTAAACTGGAATTAGGAATACTGTTACAACCAACCCGCAACGCCTTTCGAGGTGTATCCTAGGGTTTTACCTCTCCTACTAACATTGAGTCCAAAACCTCCCTACAAACATCTATACCACTAAGGTGACGTAGGGGTCCTTGCGCACTTTAGATAGGTGTTTACTAACGATCCTCCCCTTCCCTGAGGATAGCTTGGACCCGGCCTGGACCCCCTTATGCCCTGGGCTGTATTACACACTCATCAAAAGATGAAGACATGGTATCTCCCGTGTTGGATTATTATTCCGGATGAGGGTCTAACACAACCAGACCAAACAGTGGGATAAGCGTTGTGGAGCCTTCCGGTGGTGGGGCGTCCTCCAAATGCTAATGCTAATGCTAATGCTAAGTTTCAAATTGTTGATTTCATTTCTGTTGAAATGAATCAGATAAAATTGTGAAGTCAAACCAAAGCGAGAAATATTCCCGTTTGATTTTTTCTTCATCGGTATTACTTGGGATGGGGCAAAGCCAAGCAACACCTTAAGTTCGTTTTTGATCTCATCCACCGACAAGTCGTTGGAGAGACCTTTCAAGACCGCCTTGAATGGCCGAGCATTCTTGGTCTCATACGTGTAGAAATTGTGTTTGTGGTTTTTCAAATAACCAACAAAAGTTTGGTGATCTTGTAAAGATTCCGTCAACAAGCGACATTCTCCTCTTCGACCAAGCTGGAACGAAACTTTCAAATTGCAAGTTTCCTTGCAATTCTTCAGTTGCGTTCGAAAGCTGGCCAAATCGGAGACGGAAGTCACTACAATTGGCGGAGCCTTTACTCGTTTCTCGACGGCAGAAGGCTCAGTACGAGGAGAAGGTTCCATGTCTTCAGTTTCGGATAAAACACCGAAACTGTTTGTCAATGGAATTGGAGGATTGACCTCACATTCAGAATCAGAATCAGACCTCAGAAGAGGCTGTTTTCTTTTTCTGTTACCGTTAGCCGGTTTAGCGTTCAAACGCTTCACCGACGTAACGACCAAATCTTCAGAAGATTTGCGTTTACCTTTGTTTTGACGCATTTTGCAAGCAAAGTTCTCTTAAAAAGATGGCTTCGTTTGTAAAATACAACAAAATTTCAGGTGGGGTTAGTCTTGAAAAGACTGTTTAGAATTTTGGAAAATAACTCAGGTAGTCTTTAAAAAGACTGTGAATTTTGTTTTGAAATAACTCTGAGCTTAGGTAGTAAAAAATACCGCAGCTCTAGTGTCCGTTCACCACGAAGGTTCGCAAGACACTGACGAGGTTTCCCCTCAATCTCGCTCATCTCCACGTCCTCGAATCGGTCTCTCGTGCTCGTGTGGCATGGCATTGTGGGATTGTTCTGGGGAATGAGAGGGGGCAAATTCGTCAATACTGTCTCGCTCAAACAATAGCGCTACGGAAGACGATCGTTCAGCAGGCTGTAAACAGCAGCAAAACAGAAAACCTGAGAACAGATCATACTAAAATAGATACGCAAGTGTCGCAGTGGTCCGTGTCTGTTCACAGTAAAAAAAGAGATATATGTGAAAACACATTTTTATACATAACTTTTGAACTACTTATCGAAACTTCAATCTGTATAAAACTCGATCTATGGGACCCTAAAATAAGTCGAATGCAACAGGTGCCGAGAAGCATGAGCTAGTTTGTTGGTCACATACATACACACATTTTTTGCGGAACTATCATAAAAATTCTAAATATTTTTAAACGAGCCCAAACATGCGTAACATGATTATAAATGCAGAAAATTAATTTCAGATTGTTTTTAGTTGATAAGTCTTCTATTTCCATTGAAATTTGAAAGTTTAAAAAAAAAAAATTTGCCCCTCGATTTTTTGGACCAATTTTCATGGGAAAGGGGTGGAGGGGGGGGGGGGGGCGGGGCGACATTAACTTTGAAAAATATTTGCAACGGCCTTACAATGTTACGAAAAAATCAAAAATTCTAAATTTCACATAGTTTATTAATCGTATTTTTTTTTATATTCGAAATGAAAAATATATGAAGACAGAGAAAAATCTAAAAGTTTAATTTAAACATTAAATGAAGTTGCAATGTTTTATTTCTGATTGTTATGATTCCTTGAGATTTTCTACATAAAATAACATACTTTGAATCAGAAGAAAACCACAGCAATTTGAGAAATTAAAAAAAATCTTTTAAAAGAAGGGTAAATGGGGCAAAATGGGCCCTTTTCATCCCTTGCCGCAAAAGAGAATGTCAAAAATTGATTTTCCGTAATTATGACATAAAAAAGCATACTTTTAAACTGTGAGAAACTATGTTAATTCAAGATATTGCAAAAAAAACGCATGAAAAGGGGGAAATATGGTCCAAAATTGGGCAAAATGACCCATTGCTTTCATTGGCCACCAATGAGAATGTCACCAATCGCTTCCTCATGCTTCTACAAAAAAATAACATACATTATTTTAATGTGAACATTGGTTGCAGAGATTTCTATACATAACCAGAATAGCATTGAGTTTTTAAGAGACGGTTAGGCCGTTGCAAATATTTTTCAAAGTTTATGTCACCAAATATTTTTTCGAGAAACTTCAAAATTTTAATGAAAATTGAAGTTTATTAAACTGAAAACCAGTTAAAATGCATTTTCCCGCGTTTATAATTATATTTAGCATGTTTGAACTCCTTTGACAACATTTCAAATTTTCATGACATACCAATGTACAGTCCCGAAAAAAGATTTTTTTTGCGGAAAAAAATCCGTCGATATCTCGATTTTTTCAAAACTAATGATTGGCCTGTAAAATACATTTTTTAACACTTTTTTCATCCAAATGTTGAAACCTAGGCTTGTAATTTCAATTTTTTTTTTGCCTCCCCCTCCCCCAGGGTTACCAGGTCAATATTTGAAAAATCTGGCCAATAATCGATTAAAAATCTGGAAAAATCTGGCAGACGATAATCTAACAATCTTGGATGGAGGGTGGATCTGAATTCGTTCAAAAAAATAGAATTCAGATGGTTTAACTGATTTTATGTTTCAAAAATGTTATATTTACATTTTCTTTATGAAAAACACTTTTTAATTTATTCGATTTTGGCTTAAATTCGTTCGTTTTAATCAAGAAGTCTTTCAAAATTGGCATAAAGTGAAAAATCTGGCAAAATCTGTCAATATCTGGCACAGAAAAGGGCGAATCTTTATTCAGGCTGACACTTGAAAATTCTGGCATTCCCAGATTTATCTGGCATCTGGCAACCCTGCCACCCCCACGACTTTGGCCAGAGCCGAGGGACATAAACTTCAAAAAATGCAAAAAATGCAACGGCCCAACTTAGCAAATATGCTTTTAATTTCCAAAGTCAAAAAAATTAAAGTACTGTGAAATTTTTCACCGATCATAAACCATAACAAACGCTAAACAAAGAGATCGGCGGTTAAAAAGTCAAATAAGAACAACTCTGATATTAACATTGCTAAGTGAACTCAATTAAAGTTTGTCATGTTAGCAAAGTATTAACACCCGTCAGGAAATGCATCCCGCAAAACTTTCCCGGATGACCAACAAACAAACTTGTTTTCGACCAGGCAGAATTTGCATAATCAAAACAGCTCCTAGCTGACACACTTTCCTTTTCATACCCTGTTTGTGGAAAATTCACCCCCTGAGCAGTTCTCTACGGAATCGGTCTTTTTTCTTTAATTTTAATTTTTGTATTTTTTAATCCGGCTGAAACTTTTTTGGTGCCTTCGGTATGCCCAAAGAAGCCATTTTGCATCATTAGTTTGTCCATATAATTTTCCATACAAATTTGGCAGCTGTCCATACAAAAATGATATGTGAAAATTCAAAAATCTGTATCTTTTGAAGGAATTTTTTGATCGATTTGGTGTCTTCGGCAAAGTTGTAGGTATGGATATGGACTACACTGAAAAAAAATGATACACGGTAAAAAAAAATTTGGTGATTTTTTATTTAACTTTTTGTCACTAAAACTTGATTTGCAAAAAAACACTATTTTTAATTTTTTTCATTTTTTGATATGTTTTAGAGGACATAAAATTCCAACTTTTCAGAAATTTACAGAATGGGCAAAAAATCATTGACCGAGTTATGATTTTTTGAATAAATACAGATTTTTTCAAAAAATCGAAATATTGGTCGCAAAAATTTTTCAACTTCATTTTTCGATGTAAAATCGAATTTGCAATCAAAAAGTACTTTAGTGATTTTTTGATAAAGTGCACCGTTTTCAAGTTATAACCATTTTTAGGTAACTTTTTTGAAAATAGTCGCAGTTTTTCATTTTTTAAAATTAGTGCCCATGTTTGCCCACCTTTGAAAAAAATATTTTTGAAAAGCTGAGAAAATTCTCTATATTTTTCTTTATTGAACTTTGTTGATACGACCCATAGTTGCTGAGATATTGCCATGCAAAGGTTAAAAAACAGGAAAATTGATGTTTTCTAAGTCTCACCCAAACAACCCACAATTTTTTAATGTCGATATCTCAGCAACTAATGGTCCGATTTTCAATGTTAATATATAAAACATTCGTGAAATTTTCCGATCTTTTCGAAAAAAATATTTTCAAAAATTTAAAATCAAGACTAACATTTCAAATGGGCGTAATATTGAATGTTTGGCCCGTTTGAAATGTTAGTCTTGATTTCAAAATTTTGAAAATATTTTTTTCGAAAAGATCGGAAAATTTTACGAAAGTTTCATGTTTTAACATTGTAAATCGGATTTATAGTTGCTGAGATATCGACATTAGAAAATGGTGGGTTGTTTGGGTGAGACTTAGAAAACATCAATTTTCCTGTTTTTTAACCTTTGCATGGCAATATCTCAGCAACTATGGGTCGTATCAACAAAGTTCAATAAAGAAAAATATAGAAAATTTTCTCAGCTTTTCAAAAATATTTTTTTCAAAGGTGGGCAAACATGGGCACTAATTTAAAAAAATGAAAAACTGCGACTATTTTCAAAAAAGTTACCTAAAAATGGTTATAACTTGAAAACGGTGCACTTTATCAAAAAATCACTAAGGTACTTTTTGATTGCAAATTCGATTTTACATCGAAAAATGAAGTTGAAAAATTTTTGCGACCAATATTTCGATTTTTTGAAAAAATCTGTATTGATTCTAAAAATCATAACTCGGTTAATGATTTTTTGCCCATTCTGGAAATTTCTGAAAAGTTGGCATTTTATGTCCTCTAAAACATATCAAAAAATGAAAAAAATTAAAAATAGTGTTTTTTTGCAAATCAACTTTTAGTGACAAAAAGTTAAATAAAAAATCACCAAATTTTTTTTTACCGTGTATCATTTTTTTACAGTGTAGTCCATATCCATACCTACAACTTTGCCGAAGACACCAAATCGATCAAAAAATTCCTTCAAAAGATACAGATTTTTGAATTTTCACATATCATTTTTGTATGGACAGCTGCCAAATTTGTATGGAAAATTATATGGACAAACTAATGATGCAAAATGGCTTCTTTGGGCATACCGAAGGCAGCAAAAAAGTTTTAGCCGGATTAAAAAATACAAAAAAAATCGAATGACCGAAATCTCAGAGAATTGCTCCCCTGCAATTTTAATAATCCCTCACGTCGACCACTGCTGCTGCGTTCATGTTTATTTATTCTCTGAATTCCTTATTCATTTCCCCACGGGTGCACTACATCGCAGTCCAAGCTCAAGTCGGGTTCGTGTGGGGCTCAGTTCGATCTGCTGCATAACTGATGAAAAGCTTTTCCCAATCCGGACTTTGCTCGCCTTCTGCTGCTGCTGCTGTTCATACAGTTCGACTTGAAGTTATTTATTTTCCCTGGTGTTGCCCCCACTGCAACCAAATCCGCCCCTCTCCAATTTCCCCAACAAGTTCAAACTTAACCTAGAAATAAAGTGTGCGGCGAAAACAAACTGCATGTTCGGAAACAATTCCGGCGGTTTCCTGAAGAGCAGCACCAAAGCTACACATGACTGGAGCTCGATTCGTTGTCGGTCGAGGTCAGCTACCAGTTGGTTAGTTAGTCTATTTTTTTTCTCCCTGGGAAAATCAGGTCGGCAAAGTGGATGCAACGGCAGCAGTTCGTCGTGCCAGCTTTGCATACATACACTTGAGACTGGCCTTTCGAAAGAAAGCTGGCAGCATTCTTAAGAATGCAAAGAGTGGAGGCTAAAAAGCTCTTGACTTTGTTGTTTCGATCGATCCAAAATTTATGTAGATTGTTTTGGCCAAGCATTAATTCGACATTTTAAAGTCTGCACTTCGTGCATTGTGCAGTTCATTGAGTAGGATATTGTCTTTTTGTAGGTATGCAGATGTATATTTTTGTTTCAAAGGTGCAATCTGCACAAGTAAATTCCAAACACATTTTCTTGTATGAATTTTTATTCTTTGAGAATGTTTCCTACTAAAGTTGAGAGAATTTAATCTCAAGTTCGATGCTTAATGGACTCGAGGCTCAAGCTAACATTTTTACTGGAAGGTTTACTTTAGCTTTAAAAAAGTTTCTTTTATTATAAAGCTATCGTTCATTCATTCAAATTCCCCCAATCAATATTTTATATATTTTTAAATTTATATAAGCTTAAGAAAGCTTAAAAGTTAAGCTTTTGAGCTAAGCAAAAGTGTGAATAAAACCACCAGGTTATATGATTTTTTGATAAATAAAACTTTTTTTCTGCTTTCCAAAGTGTACTTCTTAAAAAATCATTTTCAACCCTTTACTGCACTTTTTTTCGAAAGCTTTTATTTTTCTTGTTTTCAGAAGGTCATTTTGAGCAACTTTTGTTCTACGAAAAACTATACTTTTCTTGTTTCTTGTTTTTCTTATTCCTTTTTTAGTATTTGCATGTATCTTGTTCATTTTATGTATGTTTCTGATAGTTTTTGGCTAATGACTTCTTATGTTCTTTGGTCTATTTAGTTTATTCATGTTTTTACAGAACCTTTTTTTAATTTTTATCCATTATAATTTAAATTGTTCAGAGATGCTTAGAGGCATAGTCTAAGAAAATATTATATAGAAAAAAATTGTGAAAACACAACCAAAGTTAACCCCAGAAAAAATGAATTTTTTTTAAATATGGCAAAGTCACATAAGACAAATCACACTTCCAGCCATAAAATTTTCTTATACTCTAGGAGTTCTTCTTCCCAATGCTTTTTAAAGATCGAAAATTGGTCGATTTTTTAGATCGAAGCCCGCTTAGAGGCGGGGTTGGTTTGTAGAGGGTTAAGAGGCAACATTCAATATGCAATTGAAAAGGAATTCTAGTCATTTTCAGCCCTGTTAGCATAAATGTCCTATTTTCAGTATGTTAAGAAAAGTAGCTTCGAAGTTTTGAAAAATATTTATCATAAATTTGAAATATGAAAAAAATTTCAGAATTTTAGAATTTATATTTTGTTTTTATTTTTTGGTTTGGATGAAACATTGTCCATAGTTTCCTTAGGTCCAAATAAGTCATTTGCATCATATTATTTTCTTCAATATGAATTCGTCTCCATATAAATTTGGAGACTGTTCATACAACAGTGTTATGCAAATAATTAAAAAAAAATATAAACTCAATTTTGACAAACTTTTTTCTTCATTTAATTTATATTTTTGAAATTTTTGCGGAAAAACGAAAAAATGTCATCTGTTGAGCTCTACGGTATAACGGATGTTTGTATTTTCTGTATTTTCTGATTTTTAAAATATATATTTTTGGAATAATAAGAAATCTACCCGAAAAAGTTTCGAAATAGTAGCAAAAAAATGATTTTTTCAGCACGAGTTGTACATTTATCCAACAAGGTTTACCGAGTTGAATAAATACGACGAGTGCTTAAAAATTTAAGTTTTGCAACGAGTTACTTACAACATGTTTTGCAATTCCGAAAAAGAATTTTTTATTTGAATTTTATGTCAGACATTCATGTGTTTAGTAAATTCACCGTTCAAAACAAAAAATACTGAAAAATTCTACTTTTCGATACTTGTTATGAAAAGTTCAACTTTTCAGCACCAATTTCTAGTTCTTCTTTTCAGCACTGGTATTGAAAAGCATTAATTTACCATTCATTTATTTTTGGTAGGAAAAAGTAGGCTGTTTCGTTTCTTCTGAAAAACAGGAAAAGCTGACAGTTTCACAGTTGAATTGCAAAATAGTTGTTTTTGCAATTCCGTCGTGAAACTATTTACTTTTCCTGTCATTCTTGAACGACGAAATAGCCTACTTTTCTGTACCAAAAATAACAGAATCGAATAACAACACTTTTCAGCACTTGTTTTGAAAAGTAATAATTTTCAACATTTTTTGATTCAAACGATTTATTGACAAAATACATGAAAATTTGACATAAAACTTCACTCAGTGTGTGTTTTTTGGAATTGCAAAAAATGTTGTATGGAACTCGTTGCCAAACTTGTATTATTTGTACTCTTCGTATTTATCCAACTCGGTGAACCTCGTTGGATAAATGTACGACTCGTGCTGAAAAAATCCTCTTTTTTGCAACTTGTTGCATAAACTACTATTATGCAACAAGTTGCAAAAAGAGGATTTTTTCAGCACGAGTCGTACATTTATCCAACGAGGTTCACCGAGTAGAAAACCAAGACACGCGTTTCAGAATTGTCAAGTTTTGATTGTGAAATTTTGAAAAAAGAAAAAAAAAAACATTTGAAAACCACTTTGTCTACGAATAACAGCTTCTGAAAAGGGGTTTCAACTGTAAACGAGTAATAAATAACTTAATGGAATATGAGCAAGCATTATTTTTTGTTATATTTCAAGAATATTTTTTTCTATTTTTATGAATACATTTCGAATATTTTTGAAAAATCAAATTTTCAGACACAATTTCATCCAATTTTTGGTCCTCTTTAACATGCCAAAAATCAAAATAATTTAAAAAATTTGTCGATTTTTGGGAATTCAACTTTGGTTGTTGAAAGTATTTTTTTTGAATTTATGTTCTTTGACTCTGCCAAAAGTCGAGGAGGGTTTGATTTGGCATTGATATGAAATGAAGCGTTTTTGGTGGATTAGGGTGCCCAAAATATGGGACTTTATTTCAAAACCTCGCCACAAGCTGATTATTGTTTCTTAGGACTTTGGGCCAAATTTGAGCAAAATCGGTTAAGATTCACCCAGTTCCAGTTTGTATGGGAAAAATCGAAAAAATATATGAATAATCCAAATTTCTTACGGGTTTGTTTGTAGGTTTAGCTACTTATATCAAAATATTTCCAAAAGTAAGATTCTCATTAGAAATTTATTGCTCAACAACTTTGCCAAAGCTGTACAACTCGATCCTGAAAAGTTATTTGCTATTTAAAAAGCCATTTTTGCACGAATTCAGGCTCGGGTATCAATGGGTTAATCTAACCAATTTCGCATAAAATTGGCACAAATGCTTGGAAAAACTCAAAAAACCATTTTCCGCTTGTGGATCAGGGGTCTTTTTTTCTGGGCACACTGCTATAGAGTAATTTTTTTAGTTTTATAATGGGAAAAAAAGTTTTTATGCAAATTAAAAAAAAAGAAAAATATTTGCAACGGCCTTAATGTGAAAAAAGTCATTTAAAGTCTCTAAACTTGTTGAAAAGTCAAGTTTAAAAAAAAAATTTGCCTACATGCTGTGAAAAAAAAAACCAAAATTCAAACAAATTTTTTTTTCAATAACTTTTTTTCTTCTTCAGAGTTTTACATTCAACTCAAGGTCGAGGAAGTGCACTATGAAAACGTCACTGCAGAATTGTGGTAGGTCTGCACTTAACCAAATATAATGGTATTGATTTTCTCGCAGCTATGTCTGTCTGCAGTCTCACTCAATACTACAGTCGTGATTATCACAGCTCGGTGGAACTTGTTAGAATGTTTATATTTATTTTAATTGAAGAATTTAAATATGTTAATGAACTTTTCTATTTTCAACAACAAGACAAAACAAATAATTTTTTTTAAAGATTTATTTCCGTACACTCCGAATTCCTACTCCGTACCGGTTTTGTTTTCAACTCGAATTCTTGGTCCTGCCCCAAACTGTCGTTTATGTGTGAGCCTTGTATAATGCAGTGTTCATTATATGTGATATATGAGCCACCCCAGAGGGGGGCCGGGGGAGCAGGAAGCAGACTCAGCCGAAGGATTATGCCAAGGCCAGTCGGGAAACCTTGCCGACGGTCGACGGGTTGTTCAAGGTTAATAGGGGGGTTATAAATTTTCGGCTGTCATGTCATGCTTTAATTTAATCGATACAATTTAAATCCTCCAATCAAATTATCTGAAAATCCCGGTTTAATCGAGCAAAGGGAATATTTTCTTTCCCAACCAACCGTATCTCAGAACAACGCAAAAACATCTCCCAAAAAGGGGTTGACGCCAGTTGATCTAGTAAGAAAAACAAGATTGTGTGCCCAAACAAACCAACGGGCTCGGTAGTGGTCCCATCGGGAGCTGCTGTCATCGTTTCCCGTAGGTCTGTCGGTTGAGTTGGGTTCCTCTGGATCGGACGATGATTGCACAATCGGAGTCTCCTCTGGGAGATAATTGGGTGTGGATTAGGACTTTGAGTTTGTTTTTCTTATGATAACAGACGGTTTTCAGAAGGGGAAAAACACATGTTTCAATATGTATTTTTATACTTTTTTGTAATGAAACAACCAAAAGAAGCTTAAACTCGATTGAAAAGAAAATTCCAGAAAAATTAGTCCTGCTAGCAATTTTAATTTTCCCAAAGGAACCATGACTCCATCATAAAGAGCAGTATTTAGCACCATAGCGTGCTGTCACCATGTGGTAAATTGGCGAAACCCGTTCTCTCCTGGCAGGGCTGCCAACTCTGCCTCAGTTCCTCATCCCACCGATAAGCAACTGCCTGTGCTTTGGATATATCAACAAAATGAGCCTGAGTGTGTCTCACAAACAAATAGTCTTTTCGTGATGTGCAATTTTCCTTACATTGGATGTTGCTTTGGCAGTACGCGTTCAGCGGAAGCAGTGCTGCCAATCAACCCGGGCACAAGGCCAAAAGAGGAAGAAAAAAAAAACTCAAAATGAAGTGCGTGTTGACGTGACAAAGTACCATCGGAACCGTCCTCAAGGGAGAAAGGCTGACGAGATAATTTGGGCAATTTTTTTTTCTTTTGGATTTTTCAAGAAGCCGTTTTGCCAGCTGAGACCAGCGGTTTTCAACAAAACACATCTTTGTTGAATGTGGTTGTACTGTTGTATCAGAAATCCTTAAAAATACTTGCAAAAAACCCCTTTTGTGATTGCAATATGTGATGAAAACTCTTACATGGCAAATGGATGAAGCTTCTAAAACAGCTATCCGTCATGTCAAAACCAATAAAGTCGGACCTGGATAACACGTTACATTTTGCCTACAAAGCACACCCAGTGGCCACTTCCATGCCAGGTCAAACAAAGTCCTGGGGAATCCCTCCACCGACGATGGCCACTACAATGGCAGCTCCCAGCAGTAAATACACTTTTGTACACATTGTACTGTGCGGGATTAAATTGAATGAAAGAGGAAACTTTGCTGGCAGCACTGCACAACTGATGCAACACCGGACTTATCCGGTGGTGTTTTTCTGAGAAGAAAAAGCAAACGGTTAAGGATAAAGCAATGTTCTTCTTCTTCCCATCCAGTCTTTGGAGAGTTTCGCAGAAGGATGAACCCGAGATCGGATTCTGCGGCAGACTGAATGGTTGAGGCGTACTCCCTGGCATCTCGCATTGGATTTGAAAGCACGAGGTGATGAAAGAGTGCAACACTGCCTTTACAGAATCGGCTCATGTTGGTTTGACCGGCGCAACACTTTTCTGAACAAATATTGCAACTTGTGCTCTGCTGCATTACATGGTGAAACGGTGATGTAGTACCCTTAGGGAGAGAACACTGAACTATGAGGTTGGAGTTGTAGGAAAAATCCACCACAAAGAAAGTGCCCTTGAGGTACTTTTAAGGATGCTCATTTGAGCGAAGGAATAACTCAACTGGAGAGAAAATGAATTATGGTGTTTAATGGTATGGTTAAGGATGGCAACAGTAAGGATTTCATCGGATTTGTTGTTTGTTGTAGAAATGACAAGGATTGTTCATGATGTGGTGTCAAATCTTAACATTAATTTATGAAAACAATGCAACACATTCATTTAAAATTTATTTTGCGAACTTTTGTAGTTGCAATTCAAACCATTGAAGTGTTATGTTTATTTTCTAGTTTAATTTGTAATTTAAAGGAAAAAATATTTTTTTAAACAAATTTTGTTTCGATCCGATTTAACTTAAACGATTGCATCACAATGTACTTATGCTTATGCTTCCCTATGCTTACCCGAGCAGACGGAAATAACTTGGGAAGGTCAGTTTTTGATATTGTGAGAAGATCGAAATATGTTATTGGGATGATCGGATTAGTTGTTAAAATAACAAAATTCAATAACAAAGATTTGTTCGGAGAATAACTTAAACTGTTATTATGTTGTTATTGCAATAACAAACCAATAACACAGAAGGAATCATGAAGGAATAACAAGATTTGTTATTTAGTGTGAAGAGGTGGAGCAGCATAATAACAAAAAATGTTATTGAACTGGTATGTCTCCATAACAAAAAAAGTTATTGTTTTGGTTTATTTGTAATTTGCAAATAAACCTGCAGTTGCCATAACTCCTCTGTACTAGTCAGGGCTGCAGAGTCGGGTACCTCCAAGCGACTTTGAATCCATACTTTGAAGACAACTCCAACTCTGGATGCAGGATATGACGTCAACGACGACTTCAGCTCTCCAAAAATGCCTGACTTCACAGATTCCGACTCCAAGTAAAAGTTGCTGAAAATTAGATGAATACGATGCAGTCTGCGAGGTCTCACTCCAGCTCGAACTTCAACGTCAGCTCCGACTTCCTGGCTCTGTGAAAATAATAAAAGTTTTTGTTATTCACACTTCAAAAATTCTCAATAAATAAATCAATTCCGTTAGGGAACATAACAAAATAAAAAAAAAATGAACTCTAAAATGTTAATTTTATCGGATTAATTTTAGCTTGAAACCCCATTTCATGGTGAAATAAATGACCCCGTTGAAATTGGTTAAAATTATTTCATAGTTCTAGCCAATTTTAGTAAAATCCCTTAGGGGGTATATAAATTTATAATTTAAATTTAAATTATTAAAAAAAATCAACTATCAAAATTTCAACTTTTTAGAATAATTTTAACTTAAGGACCCCATTTCATGGCCAAAATAATGACCCCGACGAAATTGGTCAAAATAATCCCATAGTTCTAGCCAATTTTAGCTAAGTCCCTTAGGGGGTATATCAAATAATTAAAAAAAATCAACTTTCAAAATTTCAACTTTTTAGAATAATTTTAGCTTAAGGACCCCATTTCATGGCCAAAATAATGACCCTGACGAAATTGGTCAAAATTATCCCATTGTTCTAACCATTTTAAACAAAGTCCCTTAGGGGGTATATCAAATAATTTAAAAAATCAACTTTCAAAATTTCAACATTTCAGAATAATTTAAGCTTAAGTACCCCATTTCATGGCCAAAATAATGACCCTGACGAAATTGGTCAAAATTATCCCATAGTTCTAACCATTTTAAACAAAGTCCTTTAGGGGGTATATCAAATAATTAAAAAAATCAACTATCAAAATTTCAACTTTTCAGAATAATTTTAACTTAAGGACCCCATTTCATGGCCAAAATAATGACCCCGACGAAATTGGTCAAAATTATCCCATAGTTCTAGCCAATTTTAGCAAAGTCCCTTAGGGGGTATATCAAATAATTAAAAAAATCAACTTTCAAAATTTCAACTTTTTAGAATAATTTTAGCTTAAGGACCCCATTTCATGCCCAAAATAATGACCCTGGCGAAATTGGTCAAAATTATCGCATTGTTCTAACCATTTTAAACAAAGTCCCTTAGGGGTTATATCAAATAATTAAAAAAATCAACTTTCAAAATTTCAACTTTTTAGAATAATCTTAGCTTAAGGACCCCATTTCATGACCAAAATAATGATCCGGCCGAAATTGGTCAAAATTATCCCATTGTTCTAGCCAATTTTAGCCAAGTCCCTTAGGGGGTATATCAAATAATTAAAAAAAATCAACTTTCAAAATTTCAACTTTTTAGAATAATTTTAGCTTAAGGACCCCATTTCATGGCCAAAATAATGACTCCGACGAAATTAGACAAAATTATCCCAAAGATCTAAACATATTTAACAAAAGAAAAAATAATAACAGATTGTGTTATGGACACTTAGAAACTTTTCCATTTGTGCGATTTATGGTAATTTTATTTCTAAGTCAGTATACCGAACGAATAACAAATTTTGTTATTAGGAGAGTTTTCGAAATGTATAGCATTTCCTCTTATTAGCGTGTTATTGAATATTTTCAATATAATATCACTTCAATACCAAATTTTGTTATTTTATCAGAAACTGTTATTATTTTTTCTTCTTGAAGTTGAACTTCAGGATAAAATAATAACACTTTTTGTTATTTTAACAGGATTTGTTATTGAAATATTATTAATTTTGTTATTACCGTCTGCCCGGGTAATTAAAACGATTAGATCACAATTATTTGCAAAATTGTAAAGTTTATTTCAACAAAGCATTTGAATATTTTTGATTAACCACCCGAGCAGACGGAAATAACTTGGGAAGGTCAGTTTTTGATATTGTGAGAAGATCGAAATATGTTATTGGGATGATCGGATTAGTTGTTAAAATAACAAAAATCAGTAACAAAGATTTGTTCGAAGAATAACTTAAACTGTTATTATGTTGTTATTGCAATAACAAACCAATAACACAGAAGGAATCATGAAGGAATAACAAGATTTGTTATTTTGTGCGGAGAGGTGGAGCAGCATAATAACAAAAAATGTTATTGAACTGGTATGTCTCCATAACAAAAAAAGTTATTGTTTTGGTTTATTTGCCATTTGCAAATAAATCTGCAGTTGCCATAACTCCTCTGTACTAGTCAGGGCTGCAGAGTCGGGTACCTCCAAGCGACTTTGAATCCATACTTTGAAGACAACTCCGACTCTGGATGCAGGATATGACGTCAACGACAACTTCAACTCTCCAAAAAATACCCGACTTCACAGATTCCGACTCCAAGTAAAAGTTGCTGAAAATTAGATGAATCCGATGCAGTCTCCGAGGTCTCACTCCAGCTTGAACTTCAACGTCAGCTCCGACTTCCTGGCTCTGTGAAAATAATAAAAGTTTTTGTTATTCACTCTTCAAAAATTCTCAATAAATAATTCAATTCCGTTAGGGAATATAACAAAATTAAAAAAAGAACTATCAAAAGTTAATTCTATCATTTTTAACAAAGTCCTTTAGAAGGTATATCAAATAATTAAAAAAATCAACTTTCAAAATTTCAACTTTTCAGAATAATTTTAGCTTAAGGACCCCATTTCATGGCCAAAATAACGATCCCGACAAAATTGGTCAAAACTATCCCATAGTTCTAGCCAATTTTAGCAAAGTCTCTTAGGGGGTATATCGAATAATTAAAAAAATCAACTTTGAAAATTTCAACTTTTTAGAATAATTTTAGCTTAAGGACCCCATTTCATGGCCAAAATCTGGAGTTTTTTTTGAAAAGGACCAATAAACCAAATTTTGAGTTTTCGCTCTTAGGGTGTTTTCAATACCCCTGACTCAAGGTGGTTCTAAAAACACTCAAAAAGCAAAAACTGGAAATTTGGTTTATTGGTCCTTTTCAAAAAAAACTCCAGAAATAATGATCCCGACGAAATTGGTCAAAACTATCCCATAGTTCTAGCCAATTTTAGCAAAGTCTCTTAGGGGGTATATCAAATAATTAAAAAAATCAACTTTGAAAATTTCAACTTTTTAGAATAATTTTAGCTTAAGGACCCCATTTCATGGCCAAAATCTGGAGTTTTTTTTGAAAAGGACCAATAAACCAAATTTTGAGTTTTCGCTCTTAGGGTGTTTTCAATACCCCTGACTCAAGGTGGTTCTAAAAACACTCAAAAAGCAAAAACTGGAAATTTGGTTTATTGGTCCTTTTCAAAAAAAACTCCAGAAATAATGATCCCGACGAAATTGGTCAAAACTATCCCATAGTTCTAGCCAATTTTAGCAAAGTCTCTTAGGGGGTATATCAAATAATTAAAAAAATCAACTTAAAAAATTTCAACTTTTTAGAATAATTTTAGCTTAAGGACCCCATTGCATGGCCAAAATAATGATCCCGATGAAATTGGTCGAAATTATCCCATAGTTCTAGCAAATTTTAGCAAAGTCCCTTTGGGGGTATATCAAATAATTAAAAAAATCAACTTTCAAAATTTCAACTTTTTAGAATAATTTTAGCTTAAGGACCCCATTTCATGGCCAAAATAATGACCCTGACGAAATTGGTCAAAATTATCCCAAATATCTAAACATATTTAACAAAAGAAAAAATAATAACAGATTGTGTTATGGACACTTAGAAACTTTTCCATTTGTGCGATTTACCCGAGCATGGGTAAATAACAAGGGAAATGCGTAATAATACCTTTCTTTGGTATCAATACCAAATTTTGGTATTCCTGGACCCTTTAAAATTTGTCTTAAGGATTATGCAATAGCAAAATGTGGTATCATACCAATTTAAGGTATTGTTTTGATATTGCAAAATTGCAGAATTTTTCAATGATCGAACACCACATTTTGGTATTCTTTTGGTATTACACAATTTTATCAAATTCCTCTGCAACTATGGGAAAATTTTGACCAATTTTGACAAAATAATTAATTTTGCGCTATAATGATGTCTCAAAGCGAATGCTTTCATTCAAAACCGGAAATTTCAAACTTGATTTTAAACATTTTTGATATACCCCCTATAGAAATGACTTGAAATTGTGGAAAATATTCTTAGTCAGGATGGCACATTTTGGTATTATTTTGGTATTTAAGTGTTTTATCAAATTCCTCTGAAACTATGGGAAAATTTTGACCAATTTTGACAAAATAATTAATTTTGCGCTATAATGATGTCTCAAAGCGAATGCTTTCATTCAAAACCGGAAATTTCAAACTTGATTTTAAACATTTTTGATATACCCCCTACAGAAATGACTTGAAATTGTGGAAAATTTTCTAAGTCAGGATGGCACATTTTGGTATTATTTGAATATTGAAAGGTTTCATCAATTTTCTCTGAAACTATGGGAAATTTGTTAAAAAAAATTTACGAGTTAATTAATTTTGCGCTAAAATGACTTGAAACTCAAAAATGTTAAAGATGATTTTAAAAATTAGTAGGATACACCCACTAATATTTTTTTTCAAAAACGTTGAAATATCTCTAAGTCGGGATAACCAAATACTTTGAAAAACGAGTCAATCGACAGATTAATGAATTTTGGTGAATTTCAATTCAGTTTCATTTTAATAATACTTATTTTTCATTCTTGTTATTTTTCAGAAGCTTCAAGAACTTCAAGCACAGGCCGTTCATCAATGACAAATGCATTCGGTGTGGTGAAGAATATCACTAATAACAACATGGAATCATCAGGTGAGTAGATTTTTGCTGTTGCATATGAATAATTTCCGTTTTTTCACTAACTGCAACTGCTGCACTAAAAATGGTATGATAATACCAAATTTTGGTATTACTTGTTCAAATACCAGCGACCATAATGTGCTCTTGGTTGCCCAGTAATAGATGGTAAAATACCATGAAATCATACCAAAATCATGTATGTGAAAGACCACAGAAATACCAAAATATGATTTTCCAAGGGCGCGGGAATACCTAAAAATAAAACCATGGCAATACCAAGTTTTGGTATTCAAGCAATGTTCAAAAATCCAGAAGACCTCAACTTGGTATTGAAATGGTTTTATTTTGAGGTATTATTTTACCCTTGGAATAACATGGTTTGGTATTGTTATGCCCTTACACATACAAGATTTTGGTATGATTTCATGGTATTTTACCATCTATTACTGGGCAACCAAGGGCACATTTTGGTCGCTGTTATTTGCCCAAGTAATACCAAAATTTGGTATTCCCGTGTTATTTACCCCTGCTCGGGTATGGTAATTTTATTTCTAAGTCAGTACACCGAACGAATAACAAATTTTGTTATTAGGAGAGTTTTTGAAATGCATAACATTTTCCTCTTATTAGCGTGTTATTCAAATAACATTTTCAATATAATATCACTTCAATACCAAATTTTGTTATTTTATCAGAAACTGTTATTATTTTTTCTTCTTGAAGTTGAAGTTCAGGATAAAATAATAACACTTTTTGTTATTTTAACAGGATTTGTTATTGAAATATTATTAATTTTGTTATTACCGTCTGCCCGGGTAGTGCTCCCAACGAATACAACCAAATCTCGGAGCGTATGGTGGTGTGTCCCCACGCTTCTTCCTCCCCTGTCAATTCAGAATTGTGTTGTTGTTCGTACTTTCTGTGCTCAAGCTCAACCCACTTCAAACGAACCATGTCTCTGCGATACAACTTTACGCAGTAGGCCTGGCCGCTTTAACGCTTGTGATGTTTCAATGCATTCTAATGTAATGGGCGCACTATGGATGTTAATAAATGAAAAGAAGAGTGCTAAACGTAATCTAACCTAAGGCACTCTCCAGGATCGCTTCGAAAGATTGTCTTCTTCTTGAAGTACTTTAGACAATTATGTAACGCGGTCAGTTTGATTCCACACCATTCCGTACGTGTTTAATTTGTACTCTTCATTTTGCGGAAAAATCTCAAACCTATTCCCGTTTTAAAATACCATTCAACGTCTACTACCAAAATGCTGGTGGTATGCGTACCAAGACGAAGCAGTTTTTCCTCGCCCTGGCCAGCTGCGACTACGACGTCATTGCGCTGTCGGAAACATGGTTGCAGGATGACATCGTGGATGCGGAGTTGTCGTCAAACTACAACTTGTTTCGCCAGGACCGGAACGGATTGACGAGCGATCGCAGTAGGGGAGGCGGCGTGCTCATTGCAGTAAAGAAGGCGCATGATTTTACGTGCACTCGTGTTCTTTCTGCGGGATACGAGCATCTCGAGCAGGTTGCGGTTCGGATTAAAGCCCGGAATCATACCGTCTACGTGTGCTGTATTTATATACGCCCAAACAGCCCTCCAGACGTCTACACCTCACATGGGACCGCCGTTCAGGAGCTTGTTGATCTGTCATCTAATGATGACTCAATTATTGTAACCGGCGATTACAACTTACCGCATCTTGCATGGACCTTTGACGTGGACGTAAACGGTTTCATTCCGTTGAACGCATCTACGGAACAAGAGCTGGCGCTGACCGAAAATGTTGTTGCAACGGGACTCCTCCAAATCTGCTCGCTGGCTAATGTCAACGGAAGAATCCTCGACCTTGCGTTTGTCAACGATACGCTCTCAGTCGAACTGATCGAGCCGCCCAAACCGATCCTCAGAACGGATCGTCATCACAAGCCGTTAATTCTTCGGGTGGACTACCCCGATATCCCAGGCGTGGCAACGAAAATCGAGGACGCTGAGCCGGATTTCAGTCGCTGCGACTTTGACCGTGTCACCGAATCCCTCAGCAGCATTGACTGGGATGACATTCTGCAAGATCAGGACGCCAATACTTCGACTACGATCTTCTACGACGTCCTTTACGAAATCGTGCGACAGTTCGTTCCCTCAAAGCGTGTCTCACGCAACCGGACTGAGAAGCTTCCATGGTGGAATGCTGATCTGCGAAATCGTCGGAACATTCTGAGGAAAGCACGTAAAAGATTGTTCAAAGCCGGCACACCAGAAAATCAAACCGCTGTCGACCGTCTGGAAATCGAGTACGAATTGCTGCAAGACTCACTCTTTCGCGATTACTTGAATCGGGTGCAAGTGGACCTGAAAGACAACCCATCGTCATTCTGGAAATACGTGAGGAGCAGGAAACGTACCAGTGTCCTTCCAACAAGGATTTCGCTCAACGGTTCCACGACTGAGAATTTTTTTTTTTTTTTTTTTGAATTAAATATACTTTATTGAATCTTTCTTATAATAATTACATTTGGTTTACATAATAAGTGGTCAGCTGTGGCTCTTCAGCTTTAGTTTGCTTTTCGTAATTTAAACACTGTTCATTTTCTTAACTTTAAAAGTATATGATTTATCATTTTTGTAACACTAGGTACACTGAGGAAAAAAAAAATTTAAAAAAACATAACCTAACCTAAAACTAACTTAATCTTACCATAAACTAAACCAATCCTTGAATCAAGGGGTATTCAGAAATAGCACATTTTTCCATGAATTTCAAACATTTTTCTTGAATCTTCTGATCCAACATTTTTACTTCTGCTAATTCATGAACCTCACTTGATCTTGTCCAGCCAGGAACATTCAAAACCATTTTGAGTACCTTGTTTTGGACACGCTGGAGCTTCAATTTATGAGTTCTAGCGCAACACTCCCAAACAGGTACTGCATACTCAATAACGGGGTAAATTATTTGTTTGTAAACTGCTAGCTTATTTTTCAAAGATAGCTTTGATTTTCTGTTAATTAAAGGATACAAACACCTGATGAGAATGCTGCACTTGTTCAATATTTTATCTACATGCTGCCGAAACAATAGTTTCGAGTCAAGTATGAGACCTAAATAGACAACTTCCTTTGACCAGGGTATCGAAACATCATTCATTTTTATCAAAACATCATCCTTTGGGGCAAATCTGGCCGATTTGGAAAGTGGAAAAATGATGGTTTGAGTTTTGGCTGCATTTATGCGAATTTTCCAGTCGCCAAAGTATTCGGAAAGAACGTCAAGACCCTTCTGAAGGCGGCCAACTAAATATCTGGTTATTTTACCCTTATAAATAACGGCAGTGTCATCAGCAAAGAGTGACAACACACCATTACCAGGAAGAGTAGGCAAATCAGATGTAAAAATATTGTACAGAAGTGGGCCAAGAATACTTCCTTGGGGAACCCCAGCATCAATGTTGAATAATCCAGAAGCAATCCCATTCAGAAAAACCTTGAACGATCTCTCCGAAAGATAGTGCTGGATAATTTTGATAAGATACATTGGAAAACCGTATAAATACAGTTTATGTATCAAACCATCATGCCAAACATTGTCAAAAGCCTTCTCAACATCCAACAAAGCCATAGCAGTTGATTTAGACTCAAGCTTGTTCTGCTTGATGATTTTAGTTACTCTCGTAAGCTGATGAGCAGTATTATGTCCCTTTCGGAAGCCAAACTGCTCATTCAAAATTATATTATTATCGTTGGTAAAATCCAAAAGCCTTGAATAGATGACCTTCTCAAAGAGTTTGGACAGACTACTCAAAAGACTAATGGGACGATAACTTGTTGGCGATGTTGGATCTTTTTGAGGCTTCAAAATTGGTATGACTTTGCCCAGTTTCCAATTGGTAGGGAAGTAACCAAGTTGCAAACATTTATTGAAAATATTGGCTAGATGTTGAAAGAACTGATCACTCTGTTTTTTCAACACTAGATTAAAAATGTTATCAAAGCCTGGAGCTTTCATATTTTTCATTTGTTTAACTGCAACTTTGACTTCCTCACCAGAAACATGGGAATCTGCAGGAAATTCAAAGGTAGAGTCATTGATTGTTGAAATACTATTGGCTACTGATGTTTCTTTACGGCTGGTCATGGAAGCGCCAAGATTATGTGAACTAACAAAATGAAGCCCAAGTGCATTTGCCTTTTCCTCGGATGTAATCAAAGGAGAATCCTCAACAATAAGAGGAGGAATAGGCTTTGGTTTGTTTTTAAGAACTTTTGAAAGTTTCCAAAATGGTTTTGAATAATTCCCAAGCTGGCTTACATGTTTTGAAAATTCTTGATTTCTGATATTGTCAAGTCGGTCTTGTATGATTTTGTTTAAATTGTTAACTGAAATCTTTTTGTCATAGTCCCCAGTCCGTTGATATTGTCTCCTATAAACATTCCTAAGTCTAATCAAGTGTTTAGTATCTACGTCAATATCAGTTACCTTAAAATTAACAGGAACCTCCCGAACGTTGGCAGCCTCTGCTTGGTTGATAGCCTGCTGGATCACCTCCAGCGAACGATCAATATCAGCAGAAGTTTCCGGGTGTTGATCATAGTCGATGTTGCTGTCTACCACTTGCTGAAACTGCTGCCAGTCAACGTTGTGGTAATCTTTCCGGGTTGGTTGCCGCTGCGGAGTAACGGAAGCTCCAACCTCCACAACCACCGGATAGTGATCAGAACTCAACTCTTCAAACACCTCAGGATGAGCCACGTTCTCAGCCATATTGGTAATGAAGAAGTCGATGATTGAGTGATTCCCAGACCGAGCCACCCTCGTTGGACGATCCGGACTCACAACGTTGTAGTATCCGTTTTGCAGATCGTTGTGCAGAATCACTCCGTTCCGATTCCTCCTGCTGTTGCCCCAAACTTCATGCTTCGCGTTGAGGTCACCAGCAATGATGTACTTTGCGCTCCGCCGTGTCAGCTTCTGGATATCGCCCTTCAGTTTTGCTGCTGAACCATCTCTGGAATTCACCTGACGTGGGCAGTATGCAGCAATGAAGAGTACTGGGCCAACCGAAGTGGGAATTTCCACCCCAACGGCCTCGATGATGTCCAGCTTGAAGTGTGGCAGCCGGCGTGGTTTGAGATCACGATGAACAGCGACAAGCACACCTCCTCCTCCAGAGGTGGTCCTATCGAGCTGCGTCGCGATCTTGTAGTTTTGCAGATAAACTTTTTCACCGGGCTTCAGATGAGTTTCCGTGATGGCAGCTACGTCGATCTCCTTCTCGCGAAGAAAATCCACCAGCTCTAAGTTCTTCCTCCTAATGGAGCAAGCGTTCCAATTCAGCAGCTTGAGGGACCTACGATCCATACTGGATGACGAACGAGGTCAGCACTTCAATCTGCTGGGTCTTGGTTTTGCATCCACGCAGTGCAGCGGACATCTGTTTGAAAATATTGAGGAGTTCGGTTGAGGTGTAAAGATCATTACCATTTTCCTCAACTGCTGGTTCTTGGGTTGGTCTTGGCTCCTGGCTGAAGCCCGGTGGTGGCGGTCTCGGCTCCTGGCTGGAACCCGGCCGTGGATGATTCATCTCAGCTCTCTTCCTGGGATCCAACGGCAACGGTGCCAAGTTCGGGACTTGGCGTTGCGGTTGAAGAGGTGGAAAATGTTGCTCCACCAGGGCTGGAGGAGTTCTACGACGCTGAGGCTGATTCTTCGTCGATGCTTGCTGCCGAATTTTCACGAACTCAGCTCTCTTGGGGCACTTTCGGTCGGTTGACGAATGCTCACCGTTGCAGTTGAGGCACTTCACCAGCGAATCTTGGATGCACTGGGATGTGATGTGCGCATCGGTACCACATTTGGCGCAACGACGCTTTAGGTGGCAGTTCTTACCTCCGTGCCCGAAGCCCAGGCAGTTGAAGCATTGTGTGACGTCACGATGCACTGGTCGGTATCGCTCCCACGACACGATAATGTTGAAAACCGCTCGGATTGCCTTCAGCTCAGGAAGCGTCGTCGATCCTTTAGCCAAATGCAGCAGGTAGAGCTGGTCACGGTATTTGATGTCTTTGTTGCGTCGGCTCATTTTGTGCACGGCCAACACATCCAGTTTCAAAACTTTTAGCTCGGCAGCTAATTCCTCCACTGGCATGTCGTACAGACCTCTGACGACGATTTTGTACGGCTTATCCATGACGACATCATGGGTAAAGTACTCCGCCTCGTTTTCGGTCAAGTAATCCTTGACCAGTTGATAGTGCTGCCTGGATTGCACCAGCACCTTAAATCCGTCCTGACACAGACGAATGTTGCCTTGGACTTTCCCAGACTTGATGAGTTCAACCAGCCCCGCACGAAAGTCGATCGTTGCTGCTGATTGCCTCACATAAAAAGGAGGCAGTTTCTCCTTTCGCTGTTTCACTTCATTCTCCTTTGCTTCCGCTACCTGGTCCTCGTCAGGTAGTCCGGCGAACTTGTTGTTCTTCAAAAGCTGCTCCTCGTGCGACGAAGAGTTCTCCTCCTCCTCATCCATCGGTACAGTACCGTCGCTCTTTTTCGTCTTTTTGCTGTTCGATGTCACTTCCAAAAGCACCTTCCTTTTGGAAATTCCCGGTTTTTGGCCATCAGTTGAGGCCTCAACCTTCCTTTTGGAAATTCCCACTTTTTTGCCTGCTTGAGCCGCAGGTAGGGCAATATTGCCGGCGTTTTGCGCCGGGACGCGACGAGTCATGTTGATTCAGACAACCTTCACCAACGAATGCTCGGATAACAATGACCACTGAGAATCCGGAGGACGCTGCAAACGTCTTTGCCGACTTCTTCAGTAGCGTGTACGAGGCGGATGCACCTTCTGCTTCGAACGATTATTTGAACGACCTTCCAACATATGATGTCGATTTTCCTCAACCAGAATTCTCACAAGCAGAAGTAAAATCCGCCCTGGACGCTGTCGATCCATCGAAAGGTGCCGGTCCTGACCGGCTCCCACCTTCCTTCATCAAACGGCTTTCTGAGCATTTAGCTAAACCAGTCAGCGTAATTTTCAACCGCTCTCTATTTGAAGGAACTTTTCCCGACGAATGGAAACTTGCAGCGATCACACCCATTCACAAAACCGGTAGTACTACGGCTGCTGAAAACTACAGGCCAATCTCCATCCTGTCCTGCCTGCCCAAAGTTTTCGAGGTGCTTATCCACGAGGGAATGTACTCTGCCGCCCAGGTAGTAATTTCCGAGTTCCAGCACGGTTTTGTCAAAAAACGGTCCACGGTATCCAACCTGATGGCGTACGTCAGCGCACTCAATGAAAACCTCGAAAAGTTCAAGCAAACTGACGCGATCTACTTCGACTTCGCCAAAGCGTTCGACAAGGTACCCCACACGCTTATTATCGCTAAGTTAGACTGGCTGGGGTTCCCAAGGTGGCTGACAGCATGGATCCGTTCGTACCTTTCGGGGCGGTTTGGTTACGTCCGTCTCGGTGGCGTCCAATCGAGGAATTTCCCGATTCCATCTGGAGTCCCCCAAGGAAGCCATCTGGGACCGCTGATCTTCATTATCTTCGTCAACGACATCTGCCAAAGGTTGCAGTCTCAAAAACTGCTGTATGCTGATGACTTGAAGATCTTCCGTACCGTGGCGTCCACCATTGATTGCGTCGCTCTTCAACAGGACATTGACGCGATTCAGGAGTGGTGTAATCTCAACGGAATGAAGGTGAACCCCAGCAAATGTAAAAGCATCAGCTTCACCAGATCACCCGCTCCAATTCGGTACGATTACACCTTCGACCGCCACGAAATGGACCGAGTCTGCTCAATCAGGGATCTCGGTCTGCTGATCGATCGCAAGCTGAGCTTCTCGGAGCATGTCTCTTCCACAACAGCTAAGGCGTTCGCGTTGCTTGGATTTCTGCGTCGCAACACTGCTGAGTTCGAGAACATCAATGCCCTTAAAACGCTCTACATCACCATGATTCGAAGCATCTTGGAGTACGCTGTGCAGGTGTGGGCGCCGCACCACGCTAATCAACGTGATCGCTTGGAGAAAGTTCAGCGCCGTTTCACTCTTTATGCCCTTCGCCGTCTGCCTTGGAGGAACGGCGTTTGGCGGTCGAGCTACAGCGACAGATGCACCTTGCTGGAAATGGTGTCACTAGAAAAGCGGCGAACCTTCCTTCAACGGATGTTCGTCTTCGATGTTCTGACCGGTCGCATCGACTGCCCGCAACTCCGAGAAGAAATCACGGTGCATAGACCAACGCGGACGCTGAGGAACCAGCCCCTTCTGAGGATTCCCTTCCATCGTACTCTATATGGATACAACCGACCAATTGACCGCTGCTGCCGAATTTTCAACTCCGTATCTGACGAGTACGAGCCTAGCATGACCAGAGAACGTTTCAAACGAAAAATTCTAGCTCTTTGATGCGATGTGATATTTTTATGTTATTTGACTGTTTAATTCTATGTTAGTTTTTAAGATATTCAGTCTGTGCGACTCTGGTCGAAGACGGTGAACAATAAACAAACTCATTTAATAAAATTGTATATTTATTGAATAAAAAATTTGACTTATCTCCTGTGTCATTTAACAAGCTGTATTACCTAATTTTAAGACTGCATTGTTCAGAATGTGCCAAAATTACCTGAAACGAGAAGAAAATATTGTTTATTAGTAGTTTGGATTAGGAATTGAATTTATTAAAGTAACAATAAAATTAATCCTCAAAAATGCAACCTTGCACCACGACACACCACAGAGTATCGAACTTAATCAGATGAACATACACTCGTCGGTTCTCATTTCCATCTGTTGTTGGCAGTCAAGAGTTAATTTGGCGTAAAGAACCGTGACAAATGGCACAAGCAACGTATGTGACTCTGGGGGATAACATCTATACGTTCTGTATGGGTGACGGCGACATTTGAATTTATTTTATATTTTCAATATATTTGTTTTTTTTTTTTTGTAAACTGAAAATAAACTATTAATTTTCAAAAGATGAAACATCAAAAGTGTAGTTCAACTAATAAATATCTGACATTAGGAGGGTTAATCAATTCGTACCCGAGCGGGGAAATTTCGTGACAAAACTTTCGCAAGGAAAAATGGCGCCATCTACCGGGCTGGCAGCTGCCGGCGAACGATCTGCGTTGCGTGACTGGTCTGGTTCCGGCGGCACTTGGCGGCGGCAACTCGCCATCCTCGCCATCTCAATATCAATTTGTGGCCTCTCCACGTGGCGCGCGCGTGTCTCACGAGGCCATCTTGTTCTGCTGCTGCTGCTGCAGTGTGAGATAATCGTGCGTGCGTGCCAAGCTGAAGATGAGGCTGGGGGGAAAAAGAAGAACTTGTCACGTCTCACTTTCGAGAGGACGCCGACGAGTGGCAAAGTGAATGCGACGCCGTCGTTGTCGTCGCAGAAACGTGTCACTGAATTAATTTGTTAGCGTGAATTGAGGGAGTGCAGGTGTTGGAAGTTGATAACGGGAGGGAGGGGGAAGCGATTGCTTTAAGGTTGTGTTAACGCATGTGAATGGGACGAAGTGGTGTGAAATTAGAGCCAACGTGTTTTTTAAACTGTTCAGCATGGTTCGAGTTGGAATTTTGGGCGCCCATTACATGGAAAAAAATCAGTTATACTAAATTTCTATCGTAAATAATCAACAATATTTTTTTCACTTTGCAATTCAGGTTTGATTTGGAGAGAAAAGTGAGGTTCAGAGAACTGTTAGGGCTTTGAAGTATACAAATTTGCGTGTTCGAAAAAAAGAGTAAGAGTATAGAGTTAATTTTAAATCTGAAATATTTCTAACCAGCGCCAGCTTAAATTACCAAAAGTTTCAAGATATCTTCATGACGACAATGCAACAATCCTAAAAATTCCGAAATTTAAGGAACAAGCCCAGCACTAGAAAATTAAAAATAATTAGTGTTTTTTGCGATCTTATAAAATGGCATAAATCAGAAATTGATTTATTATGGATGCACAATGTTTTCGATTAGCGGGCCAAATTTAAAATTCACAAGAGCTTGTGGGCCTTATGTTGAAATTATTTATAAATAATATGAAATTTCTATGATTACAATGTTTACAACAATATTCATGCATTTCGTTACATTTTTTTATGCTTCAACAAACATTGAAATCTTACATGAGGCGCTGTACTTTTATGTAATAGCTTTTGGTTGCAGGGTTTGCCTAATTTAGAAAATGTAAAAAATACGGGGTTTAGACAAATGAATTTGTGTTTTCACTGAAATAACAAGGTATTTTTTAACTATGAAAGTTTTAAGTATGTGGAGCAGCTTTTGATTTGAAAAAAAGGTGCAAATTTGTTCATGTTTCAACTATCCGAAGTTTCCATTCACATATTCAGACAATGGTAGCGTTCTTTTAATACGTAACGCAGTTGATAGAGAGGAGGGGATTTGGAGGCCGTGTTACGCTCCATACATTTTTTTAAATTAGTATGGAAATGGAGGCGGTCTATAAATCGATTTTTTTAAGAAAAAAAATGTTTTTAGTCTAAATTGTGACCTTCAAAAATTTACACATTTTTTTTTGCTGTGTACAAAAGTAAAATTTGAATTTATATTATACACTTTTTTATGCCAATTATGGCTTACCGTCATCAGGGGTGACATTGGGTCTGGGGGTGGGATTGGATCATACGAATTTCAGCATGGCGGTACATTCTAACGTAAAACAATGATTCAATGTGTAGCAGTCAGCAGTCCGATTAACAAATTCTTCAACGTGAATTTTTTCAACTTATCGAAAACATTTTTTTTTCAATTCCGTCGTGAAACTACTCACTTTTCCTGTCATTCTTGAACGACAAAATAGCCTACTTTTCCGTACCAAAAATAACAGAATCGAATAGCAACACTTTTCAAAATAAATGCTGAAAAGTTCTACTTTACCATTTAGCACTTGTTTCGAAAAGTAACACTTTTCAACATTTTTTTGATTTAAACGATTTATTGGCAAAATGCATGAAAATTTTACTTAAAATTTCACTCAGTGTGAGTTTTTTGGAATTGCAAAAAATGTTGTATGGAACTCGTTGCAAAACTTGATTTTTTCAGCACTCTTCGTATTTATCCAACTCGGTGAACCTCGTTGGATAAATGTACGACTCGTGCTGAAAAAATCCTCTTTTTGCAACTTGTTGCATAAACTACTATTTCATCACTCGTATTTGTGACTCGTACTGAAAAAATCCTCTTTTTGCAACATGTTGCATAAACTACTTTTTGTTCTAATCATAACATAAAACTTTGCCGAAAACACCAGAAGATCGGAAAATTATTACTCAAGTTATAGATTCTTGCAATATTCACATGTCAATTTTTTACGACCAGATCGCAAAATTGTTTGAAAAAACTGATGATAAAAATGGCTACTTTTGACATTGTGAATGCATGGATTAAGTTTAATCCAAATAAAAAAAGAAGAGTCGATTAACATAAATGTAGTGGGTTGCTTAATTCGGAATTTATTAATTTATTTATGTTTTTCATTTTTTTATTTATTAGTTGTGAAATAGGTACAGTTAAACCTCGCATAAGAGCGCCTCGCATATGCAACTTTGCATATACGAGTCATTCCACCTGATTCGGTTTTGTCACAAGAGTTGCATATGCGAGGTACAGGGCTTATGGGATTTTGGCTATATGGGAGACATGGGCTATATTTTTACAAAAAATCAATTAAACTATACAAATTTATAGTGTTTTGGAATCGTTTTGAAGTCAGCTATACAACTACACCAAATTTACATGGTTTACGATGTTCTAGATCATCCGAAACTTCGTCAAGTTAAGGCCTATGTGTTCAACGCCGTACAAGTATGAGTTAGGCGATTTGACTGTGGTTTTTGACCACAGATCATATCCGGATAGCCTCAGGGAGGTTCAGGGACTAGTCTACCGATATGTGGTGATGTTCTGGGTCTTCTGTAGAGTCCCGGGAGGTACGTCCGATGGGTCTACCGCCGTAACAAGGCAGAGGTCGGTAGTTTTAGACCTCAGATCATATCCGGATAGCCTCAGGGAGGTTCAGGGACTAGTCTACCGGTATGTGGTGATGTTCTGGGTCTTCTGTAGAGTCCCGGGAGGTACGACCGATGGGTCTACCGCCGTAACACGGCAGAGGTCGGTGTTTTTCGACCTCACATCATATCCAGATAGCCTCAGGGAGGTTCAGGGACTAGTCTACCGATATGTGGAAATGTTCTGGGTCTTCTGTGGAGTCCCGAGAGCTACGCCTGAAGGGTCTACCGCCGTAACAAGGCAGAGGTCGATGGTTTTTGGCCTTAGATTATATCCAGATAGACTCAGGGAGGTTCAGGGACTAGTCTACCGATATGTGGAGATGTTCTGGGTCTTCTATAGAGTCCCGGGAGTTACGACCGACGGGTCTACCGCCGTAACAAAGCAGAGGTCGATGTTTTTTGACCTTAGATAATATCCAGATAGCCTTAGGGAGGTTCAGGGACTAGTCTACCGATATGTGGAAATGTTCTGGGTCTTCTGTGGAGTCCCGAGAGCTACGCCTGAAGGGTCTACCGCCGTAACAAGATAGAGGTCGGAGGTTTTCGACCTCAGATCATATTCAGATAGCCTCAGGGTGGTTCAGGGACTAGTCTACCGATGTGTGGTAATATTCTGGGTCTTCTGTAGAGTCCCGGGAGTAACGGTCAATGGGTCTACAGCCGTAACTACACACTAAAAAAATATGAATATTACATTGAACGTAATTTTGAATCAAACGTAAAATACAGTCATGTAACCCAAAATTTGATGTAGAATTCTGTTTAAAATGACGCAGGTCATCAAAAATCGTAGAGCAAACCCTTACAGCAAGTATAATTTAAAATTAAATTAATTACGACTGAAAATTACGTTTCTTTTGATGCACATACCTGGAGCGTGTTCTATGATGTAATTTTGTGTGTAAGTTAACGCAACTGTACGTTGATCAGTTTGACAGTGCAAAAACAAAAACGAAACGTCAGCCATCTTAACAATTGCAAACAAGGTGCAAGACATTTTTGCTGCCGCGCAGTTTTGGGCCAAAAAGTCACCGAAAACCAGCAAACACGGTCGGAATTCGCCAGGATTACTGAACGGGACCAAGGTAGAAGTAAGTGTGGAAGTTTATTTCATTAAAAACCGTCGAGACTGACGAATTTTCTTTCGATTTGGTTACAGGTCGTTGAAATGCAGTTGCCCCGTCAAAATCGGTTCCCGCTTCCAACCTGCTTCGTCGGTGACTACCTCCAGGGTTACACTACTCTGACCGGCAGGAACGCCTGACCTACATGGCTGCCGCGTTGAACCCGGAACAACGATTGCAGCATAGAAACCAACCACCTCTTCCGCACAAACGGGGGTCTGCCAGCAAGAAGAGAACTATGAAGAGGGCAAACCCGGAAGACACGAAGCTGGTATGTACCGGATTGTCGGGACAGGACAACAGCAACGCGTAGGTGCTAGTCGAGAATGTGTTTTGTGCCATGGCATCCTGATGAGAAGAAAATTGCTTAAAGGAAATCGTAGATTTGTGTGAAATTTTCTCGGTGGAGTAATTGAGGTTATGATCGAGGAAATGCGTCATTGCGGAAGTGCGTCGTTGTAATCTTGTGAATTGTAATCGTAAGTCTGAATATGAAAAAAAAATATGCCTAATAAAGTTGTTTTGGCAACCTTTGTTGTATTTTTATGAGTTTTAAAAAAAATCGAAAAGCACAAACATTAATTGAGGTTATAACAAAGGTTCTCATTTACGTACATGTAATTTTCATTTGATGTAAAATTCAACGCTTATGAGTCCCCGTTGCTGTCGTGTAATTTTCAAATTTAATGTAATTCTACGTCTTATTTGACGCTCCAGTTATGTGCATCTATTTGACAGAAAATTACACGAAAATTTTTTGGTGTGTAGTCTACCAATATGTGGTGATGTTCTGGGTGTTTTGTAAGATTTCGGGAGCTACGGCCGTTGGGTCTACCACCGTAACAAGATAGAGGTCGGAGGTTTTTGACCTCAGATCATATCCGGATAGCCTCAGGGAGGTTCTGGGGCTAGTCTACCGATGTGATAGGTCTTTTGTAAGATCTTGGGAGTTACGGTCAATGGGTCTACCGCCGTAACAAGATATAGGTCTGTGGTTTTTGATCTCAGATCATATCCGAATAGCCTCAGGGCCGTTACTTCCGGGACTCTACAGAAGACCCAAAAGATCATAACACATCGGTAGACTAGTCCCTGAACCGTCCTGAGGCTATCCGGATATGATCTAAGATCAAAATCCAGTGACCTCTGCCTTATTTCGGTGGTAGACCCATTGACCGTTACTCCTGGGACTCTACAGAAGACCCAGAACATCACCACACATCGGTAGACTAGTCCCTTAATCTCCCTGAGGCTATCTGGATATGATCTGAGGTCAAAATCCACCGACCTCTGCCATGCTACGGCGGTCGACCCATTGACCGTAATTCCCGGGACTCTACAGAAGACCCAGAACATCACCACACATCGGTAGACTAGTCCCTGAACCTTCCTGAGGCTATCCGGATATGATCTGAGGTCAAAATGCACCGACCTCTGCCTTGTTACGGCGGTAGACCCATTGACCGTAGCTCCCGGGACTTTACAGAAGACCCAGCACATTACCAGAAATCGGTAGACTAGTCCCTTAACCTCCCTGAGGCTATCCGGATATGAACTGAGGTCGAAAACCTCCGACCTCTATCTTGTTGCGGTGGTAGAGCCATCGGCCGTTACTCCTGGGACTCTACAGAAGACCCAAAAAATGACCACACATCGGTAGACTAGTCCCTGAACCACCCTGAGGCTATCCGAATATGATCTGAGGTCAAAAACTTCTGACCTGTATCTTGTTACGGTGGTAGACCCATCGGCCGTAACTTCCGGGACTCTACAGGAGACCCAGAACATCACCACATATCGGTAGATTAGTCCCTGAACCTCCCTGAGGCTATCCGGATATGATCTAAGGTCAAAAACCACCGACCACTGCCGTGTTACGTCAGTAGACCCATCGGACGTAGCTCCCGGGACTCTACAGAAGACCCAGAACATCACCACATATCGGTAGACTAGTCCCTGAACCTCCCTGAGGCTATCTGGATATTATCTAAGGTCAAAAACCATCGACCTCTGCTTTGTTACGGCGGTAGACCCGTCGGTCGTAACTCCCGGGGCTCTATAGAAGACCCAGAACATCTCCACATATCGGTAGACTAGTCCCTGAACCTCCCTGAGTCTATCTGGATATGATCTAAAGTCAAAAACCATCGACCTCTGCCTTGTTACGGTGGTAGACCCTTCAGGCGTAGCTCCCGGGACTCCACAGAAGACCCAGAACATTTCCAAATATCGGTAGACTAGTCCCTGAACCTCCTTGAGGCTATCTGGATATGATGTGAGGTCAAAAACCAACGACCTCTGCCGTGTTACGGCGGTAGACCCATCGGACGTACCTCCCGGGACTCTACAGAAGACCCAGAACATCACCACATATCGGTAGACTAGTCCCTGAACCTCCCTGAGGTTATCCGGATATGACCTGTGGTCAAAAACCACAGTCAAATCGCCTACCTCATACTCAAGTTTCGGATGACCTAGAACATCGTAAACCATGTAAATTTGGTGTAGCTGTATAGCTGACTTCATAACGATTCCAAAACACTATAAATTTGTATAGTTTAGTTGATTTTTTATAAAAATATAGCCCATGTCTCCCATATAGCCAAAATCCCATAAGCCCTGTACCTCGCATATGCGTGCTTCGCATAAGAAACCCCCATATGAGGTGCATATGCGAGGTTTAACTGTATGTCCTATTTTACCTAAAGGGGATAGTCAAAGTAGCCAGATCAAAATTGAAAAACAAAATCTTGTCAAGAACTGATACAAAATCTGGCAAAATCTGTCAATTACACAATTATGAATTGGGAAAATAAGAATTAATTCAAGAAGATTGTAAATAGTCATAGTCTGTATAAAGCTGACACAAATAATGATTAATCTTTACAGATCTGACATTTCCTGATTTATCTACCAACCTGGCAACCCTGGATATAGGTCACGTTAAAATGACAAATGTTAAAACAAGCAACAAACGAAAAATGCGAACTTGCTAAAATAATCACAAAAACATACGAATAACAATTAGTACATGTGAAAATTCTGAACATAAAACACGTAAAAAGAAGTATTTAACTTGAGAAAAATAATAGCAAATTGAAATAACAGTGGCACGTAATATTCTAGCAGAGCTGATTCTGTTAGAATATCCAGTTCTGCTAGAACTCTGCTAGAATTCTGCCTGAACCCCCTAACTGGGAAAAGTTTAACAAAATTACAATCAGCAAACTAAACTAAACTTTCGGCTTCCACCACGTTAGCGGTGGAAGAGTTTGTCGAAATTCCAGAACGCTACTTTTGTATGTTCGTAGTTTTACTTCGACGTCGTCGTGCTTTCTTGTCACACCCGCCATTTCGACGTCCGAGAAAAACACGTTTTGATGTTTGACCTTGAATAAACAAAAACGAAAGCACGCAATGTAAATAATAACAAACATGTTTTGTTTGGCTGACAATTATGTGCATTGTCCCGAAGTTTGGTTGAAGTTGGTTGCTGGAGTCCCGAGTTATAATTACAAATGTTTACGGTAGTCTAACTTGTACGTGCGTCAAACGCGTTCTGACCCGAAATCCCTTTGGCCTTTGGCCAGAGTGACAAGATAGCACGACAAGATTGAAACTACTTTCATATGTAAAGTAACAAAAATGCACGGAGTTAACTCAATTTGGACCAAAATGCACGCACGACAAGTTAGCATGACGGCGACGACTTGTTTTACAGTTTCAAAACTGTTATAAGGTGGTGGATTTGATAGTTTCGCCTAGTTTTTTCCTCGACTAAAGCTTCCTGATGGATAAACTTATATTGCACTAGTTTGATCTAGTTGGGAAATTTATTTTGGAGATTAATCAAGGGACTTTGATTGACATGCGTTGGATTTGATGACACCAGTTAATCCTCGGTCAACAATTTAAACATTAAACTTCCAAATTTGTTATAGCAACAGCCCAGTAATAGACGTCAAAAGGCACAATTAATAAAACGAAACGAAATTCTGTGGTCAGGAAAGTTTTTCTCGAGTTCGTTACAAAGTGTGACACACTTCGCAATTACAGAGCATGATACCTTCAGGGTCCAAGAAACGCAGGGAGGATGGAAAGCAACCAAGCCCCGGCACAGATTGCCGGAAAATTTGTGGCCTAGCAAACTCACAAACAACTTTACAAAACAACCACACAAATTTGGCACTGGAATCGGTCCACCTTAACCTCACTTCCCCTGTCTTCCTCCAGGTACTTTGTCTTTCCAGAGCTTTTCCCCCAGTTTTCCGCAACATTGCATTTATTTAGCAGTTGGCACACAATTGTCGATGTGACCAGTTTGGGAACAAGGACACGTGTGTTCCTTCCCGCTTCTCCTCCTTGCCACGTGTGGAGAAAGTTGTGTGTCCCCTCTTTTGGTCACAAAGAGTTGAAAGTTTTCTAACCAGATTTGCTCTTTGGTGTTTTGCTGCAGCTGCAGAAGCTTCCCAGGCGGCAACGATGGGAATCTGTGGCCAGTAGTCACGGTGGGACAGGATAAAGGACCGACTCATAAATCTGTCCCCTGGATCGTGAGGAGTTTTCACGGTCTGGCCCTTTCTCCGGATGCAAACGATCGCACTTCCGGTGGATTATTTGGAAGCCTTTGTCGCTTTTGAAGTAATGGACAGGGATGGAAAGTTTCGAAATTGAAGGCAGGAAGGCGGATATTACTTCTTAGGTTTGAACAAAGTTTAGAAATGAGCAGTTCTCTACGGAATCGGTCTTTTTTCTTTAATTTTAATTTTTGTATTTTTTAATCCGGTAATTTTTGGTGCCTTCAGTATGCCCAAAGAAGCCATTTTGCATAATTAGTTTGTCCATATAATTTTCCATACAAATTTGGCAGCTGTCCATACAAAAATGATATGTGAAAATTCAAAAATCTGTATCTTTGAAGGAATTTTTTGATCGATTTGGTGTCTTCGGCAAAGTTGTAGGTATGGATATGGACTACACTGAAAAAAAATGATACACGGTAAAAAAAATTGGTGATTTTTAATTTAACTTTTTGTCACTAAAACATGATTTGCAAAAAAACACTAGTTTTAATTTTTTTTATTTTTTGATATGTTTTAGAGGACATAAAATGCCAACTTTTCAGAAATTTCCAGAATGGGCAAAAAATCTTTGACCGAGTTATGATTTTTTGAATCAATACAGATTTTTTTAAAAAATCGAAATATTGGTCGCAAAAATTTTTCAACTTCATTTTTTGATGTAAAATCAAATTTGCAATCAAAAAGTACTTCAGTAAATTTTTGATAAAGTGCACCGTTTCCAAGTTATAACCATTTTTAGGTAACTTTTTTGAAAATAGTCGCAGTTTTTCATTTTTTAAAAATAGTGTCCATGTTTGCCCACCAATGAAAAAAATATTTTTGAAAAGCTGAGAAAATTCTCTATATTTTGCTTTTTCGGACTTTGTTGATACAACCCTTAGTTGCTGAGATATTGCCATGCAAAGGTTAAAAAACAGGAAAATTGATGTTGTGTCTCACCCAAACAACCCACCATTTTCTAATGTCGATATCTCAGCAACTATAGGTCCGATTTACAATGTTAAAACATGAAACATTCGTAAAATTTTCCGATCTTTTCGAAAAAAATATTTTCAAAAAATTTAAATCAAGACTAACATTTCAAATGGGCGTAATATTGAATGTTTGGCCCGATTGAAATGTTAGTCTTGATTTTAAATTTTTGAAAATATTTTTTTCGAAAAGATCGGAAAATTTTACGAATGTTTCTTGTTTTATCATTGTAAATCGGACCTATAGTTGCTGAGATATCGACATTAGAAAATGGTGGGTTGTTTGGGTGAGACTTAGAAAACATCAATTTTTCTGTTTTTTAACCTTTGCATGACTATATGTCAGCAACTAAGGGTCGTATCAACAAAGTCCGAAAAAGCAAAATATAGAGAATTTTCTCAGCTTTTCAAAAATATTTTTTTCAATAGTGGGCAAACATGGGCACTATTTTAAAAAAATGAAAAACTGCGACTATTTTCAAAAAAGTTACCTAAAAATGGTTATAACTTGGAAACGGTGCACTTTATCAAAAATTTACTGAAGTACTTTTTGATTGCAAATTCGATTTTACATCGAAAAATGAAGTTGAAAAATTTTTGCGACCAATATTTCGATTTTTTGAAAAAAAACTGTATTGATTCAAAAAGTCATAACTCGGTCAAAGATTTTTTGCCCATTCTGGAAATTTCTGAAAAGTTGGCATTTTATGTCCTCTAAAACATATCAAAAAATAAAAAAAAATTAAAAATAGTGTTTTTTTTGCAAATCAAGTTTTAGTGACAAAAAGTTAAATTAAAAATCACCAAATTATTTTTTACCGTGTATCATTTTTTTCAGTGTAGTCCATATCCATACCTACAACTTTGCCGAAGACACCAAATCGATCAAAAAATTCCTTCAAAGATACAGATTTTTGAATTTTCACATATCATTTTTGTATGGACAGCTGCCAAATTTGTATGGAAAATTATATGGACAAACTAATGATGCAAAATGGCTTCTTTGGGCTTACCGAAGTCACCAAAAAAGTTTCAGCCGGATTAAAAATACAAAAAAAAATCGAATAACCGAAATCTCAGAGAATTGCTCAAATGCTTTTGAAATATGAAACAATTTAACGTTAGTTTGTGTCTGAGTCAGAGTCAGAGTCAGAGTCAGAGTCAGAGTCAGAGTCAGAGTCAGAGTCAGAGTCAGAGTCAGAGTCAGAGTCAAAGTCAGAGTCAGAGTCAGAGTCAGAGTCAGTGTCAGAGTCAGAGTCAGAGTCAGAGTCAGAGTCAGAGTCAGAGTCAGAGTCAGAGTCAGAGTCAGAGTCAGAGTCAGAGTCAGAGTCAGAGTCAGAGTCAGAGTCAGAGTCAGATTAAGAGTTATAATTTATAATTTGTGAATGGTCCCAAGACAAACCCATGAAATATGGAAATATTAGTAATTTGACATACAATATTCAAATCATTAAAAACCAAACTCAACTTGACATTGCAAAGCATCCCAACTTTTCCATTCCAAATCTAAACTTTCACATCAACCAAAATCGATCGAGACTCTTCCCCATAAAGTTGATACTTTATTCATGCGCAACCCTGCCAGCTGATTCCACCAGGTGTGTGTGTGCCAGCTATCATAACAGTTTGTTTCAATTTTCAATTTCAACTAAAACCGTTCCCCAGGAATCCCTTCCCTGCGTTCCTACATCTCCGGTCTTGACCCGAAAGAGCACGGCAAACAAATGGTTCCCGACCGCATCCATTACCAATAAATATTCATATCTGGCCGATTATCTGGCTCTCAGAAGAAATTTCCTCTCCGGGAAAGCTGACCTGGGTCGTCCCGGCGCTAGACTCTCGTTAGCTCCCAGGATTAATCCAATATTTAAGAGCCCTGCTGCTCTATGTGCGCCAAGCTCAGGTGTAATCCTATAGCAGATCGGCTGCATTTTTTATTCATCATCTAGAAGAGTTAGCAGCCAGTGTAGAACTCGAAGTTGCTCTGATTCTTCTTCTTGGAGATCTGGGACCCACAGCAGCCTGAAGAATGATGATGATCTCATATCTCATTTGCGAGCAAACATTCATTTCGTCGACGAGGAGAAAAGTTCTTACGTATAATCAGCACACCGAAAAGTGCTGGGAAAGCCGCAATTGCTTTTATTTCGCTGCTCGTTTTTCATTGCTGGGTAGAAGTGGTGTGGTGAAAACTGGGTAAACTCAAGCAGGGAAGTAGGGCTGTGAAGTAGAAGCTTCAAATGAAGCTACTAGTATTACTAATTTATCGTTTGAGTCATAAAGCAATATAGATTTACGGTGAATTTGTAGTAATTTTTAATAACTATGAGCAAAAAAAAAATAAGAATCATTTTAAAACATAAAAGCTCATTCAAGTTCAAATTACTGTCTACGCCCATGTCCAATTTCCCCTATTATGCTCTAATATTCCTCGTCCCAAATACTGGCGGTTGCTGTGAGGTTCCTGTGAGTGTCTGTGCATTCAGCCCTCAATCCCACAGAAATAACACAGAAATTTCTCTTATTCTCTCCCGAAAAAATAAGGGAAGATCACACCACCCACACACGTGGGGCGCTCCGGAAAAGCTCCGGAATTCACGACACATTGAGAGTGTAGATAGATCCAGCCTGAAAAAGCCAGAATCGACCAGCCAGAGAAAGAAAAAAAATCACCACGACTCGAAAGGAAAAACAAGGTTTCTGTGCCATTTCCCTGGCACGCTGAATGGCTGCCGGTTTTTCGCAATCACGGTGAAAGCGTCCTCGTTGGCAGATTTGCCTATTCGAACCGGCCGTGAGGCGAGAGGCTGAAAAGTGGTCCAGGGATGCTGCTCCCAGGGACTCGACAAGTTTGGCCTCGTTCTAAGCTGGAGGCAGCACCGCCAGTTTTAGTGGGGAGGAACTAGAGGCAAACTGAACACTGGAAACAAAATTGTTGGAATTTCAAAAAACCAAAACTTTTTCAACAGTGTAATGTCACATTTTTAGACGGGGAAAGCAGGCAGAGTTTACAATAAAGTGCAGTGCTGGCAGCAAAAGCAGCTGCAGAGGAAAAAAATAGGATATGATAAATGTACACTTTTATTCCAGAAGAAAGATGATGGCTTTGCTCAGAAGTGCTTTCCATGGCTGGTGGCGCTGGGAAGGGAAGGAAATTGAGGGGTGTAATTCACATTTTTATAGTGCGAGTGTGTGTACGTTTGTGTTCACTACACACTCTCGTATATTTGAAATTTTGCTTTTTTGGGTAGCAAATACAGGAGTGTGCTTGCCTGGAAAGTGAATGAGACCCACTTTGGCTGTGGGATGCAAAAAAGGGATACAATTTGTTATATGAGATTTTTTTATGAAATCGGCTTTGGTTTCCACTATCTTACCATTAACTAGTTTAACAATGCTGTCTTTTCTACTTTTGTAGTGATTTATTCAACTGAGTTAATTTCAATCTATTTGGACGGAACTGGACCACTGCAACAAGTTTAGATCAAGGATGTTTTTGAATTTGGAAGGTATTACATTGATTTTCAGTTTGGTAGAGTGTGAAATGTTGATGATTGGATTGTTGATTTTGCAAGATATATGCTACATTTATAAGAAAGTTATAAGTCACGCTAAAATCAGCCAAAATTTACCCAAAAATTATCCAGTTCTTTGTTCTAGAAATCTGGAATAGAACCTTACTTACTGTCTAATAAATGGATATCTGGCTTCTGATTTGAGGTTTCAACTCTGCAGCTGTATGTGATTTAACCCACCGGCAGTGTATACTTTGTACACACTTTGTAAGGGCACTTGTATGAAACATCAAAACACTCGACTTCCGAACACGGATACGTCACGACTGTCATCCACATACAAAGCGAGTGAAGTCAAAATCGAACCAAGATCGAACCAAGTTTTTGCAACGAGGTTTTTGAAAATGTTGTATGCACATGAATTGCAAAAATAAAAACTTTTTTTCTAATCACCAAGTTTTTTTTCAAGCGATTTACATTTAATTTCAGATTTCCAGAGTTTTTTTGGAAAGGACCTATAAACTAATGTCTTTCATATGATTATAGGACCTAATCAAAAAAACTCTAGATTTGAACTTTAATTAATATTTAAATAACTTGTAGCTAACTGGTAAAATTGGAATCCAAAATTTTAGTAGCGAAAAAATGTTAAATTCAATGTTCCAAAATATTATCAGCTATTGTTAAATTCGATTCTAACCAAAATTTTAAATGAAACAACCTGGTTTGAAGGTCTAGCAAATCCCATTTTAGAAAAGGATGCAATGAATAATCATCGAAATATGTTGATCAAACTCGTGGTTGAATTATGTTTAAATGTTAAATTAACTGAGTATTCTAAAAATGTAATTGCATTTAAACCATCAGTCAGGAAGACTCTTACCAAGCTAATTTTGTTTCAAGGAACTGAATATATTTATTTTTTAGTTCAATGTTACGTGTTGTTCTAGTACAACTTTGTTTATCGGTCTTATAAATAATAAATGAGGAAATCTGTACTTAATACTTGTCATTTACTTAAATATATAAGCAAAATTTAAGATAAAAATTTATTAATTTGTTTCATATAACTTTTTGAAAAACCCCACGTAAACAACATTGACGGCGCTTCTGGCGGTGACTTTGGGAAAGTGCATGCCTGTCAGATCGCTGCTTCCGAAAAGTTAAGAATCTTGTTAGAAATTCATTGAATTTTATAACTTTCAATTAAAACTTTCAATTCAATTCAATTAATAAAAAAAAAGATTTTTTAATGCAAAAAAATCATAGTTTAAAAAAAATTAACATAATTTTTACAAAAAATTCTCAAAAATCGTAAGGTTTAGTAGTTATGATTAATACTCGCGTGAAGGTTAAGCACGGCCCAGTGCTTAACTGAAGCACAGAGCTTATGGGATTTTGGCTATATGGGAGACATTGGAAAAATCATGCCAGCATCAAAAAATTATAGTGTTTTTGAATCGGGATGAAATTTTTTCACAAAACTGCACTGCCTCTGATCGCATAAATGTCCCATATGCATTTTCAACGATTTCGAGTTATTGATGCAGTTTGTTTCGAAATTGTGTGCTCTTTCAAAAGAGCCTATATCATCCAGTACTTTGCTCTAGAAATCAGGAGGAAATCCATTTTTTTTCGCGAAAACTTAACTCGTAGCCTTATGTACATATGGGACAAACTTCAAATGCGTTTTTCTCAGCTTGCTGTTTTTGCATATGGGACATTTATGCGAACATGGGCAGTGCATATTATCGATAAATGCTCAAAATTTCAGTTTATCACATTATGGATATGACTGAGATATTTTAATAAATTCGAAAGCTATAACTTTTTTTTTTAATACTCAAAATTTTAAAAACACTTCGTATTTTCTGAAAAATACTTAAAATTTAAAAGTTTCAACATTTATTATATTCGAAATGTTAGAATTTTTTTAATCATTTGTTAAAAACCTGAAATTTTGAGTGTTTTTTTTTGGTTTGTGAAAATTTTGAGTGCATTCAAAATTGGTTGGTTTTTCAATCGTAAATGTATGAAAAAAAATCCGATCATTTGATAACCATATTGTGAAAACCAGAAATTTTGAGTATTATTTCGAAAATACTTTCGAAAGTACTTTCAAAAAAAAAATTGTATGACATTCAAAATGTATGACAAAAACGTGATCATTTGATTCCTATATTGCATTAACAAATATTAAAAAAAAAAATTAGAGTAAAAGTCACATGTTCAAAATACAGGAAAATTAAGTTTGCATGATTTTTCATTCGATTATAGCCAATGTCTCCATGGAGCTATATTGCAATATAGCCAAAACCCTATAAGCTCTGTGCTTCACTTATGCACCCCTCGTTTTTGCATCCCCCATATGCGGTGCTAAACCAAGACATGACTGTAGTTCATTTTGATGTAATTGGATATCCTAACAATAAATTTGGCAAGAAAAGGAAAAATAAAAACAAAACTGTTTAGAGTAAGGAAAAGGATAGAAATAGAAAATCTTAAAACTAAATCACAGTTTTTATTGCTTGATGATTGTGTTTAACGAGTTTCAAATGTAAAATAAAATATGCAATCTCTAACAGAAATTTTGATATAGTGGGTCGTCTTCAAGCTTTAGCCACTTCAAATTAATTTCATCATTAAAATAGCAGTGTTTTTTAATATTGTCGATGGGCGTCCATTCCTTAAACAAATATTTTGAAGTATCCATGAAATTTCCCCTAATTTTTTTTAAATTATTGAGTGTGGTTGCCGAAATATACCGGATAAAAGAAATAGAAACAGAAAAATTGTTGGGTATTTTAAGTTTTCGAAGTCTCACAAACACAACTTCCTTTCCCTTTTTTGTAATTCCAATATCTCAGTAACTAATAATTCTGTTTTCAAAACCAAAAAAAAAGTAATATTTTCTAATCGCTGAAAAAGAAAAATATTTTGAAAAGTTAATATTCAATACTTACATTACAAAAGGTCGTTATATTTGGTATTACAGGGCGTAAACGTGAACCAAAGTTTTCAAATATATTTTCAAAGAGATCATCCGATGCATGAAACAAAATGGCTTCTTTGGTCATAAGGAAGGCCCCTACAAAGTTTGAGCCAAATCAAACAATACAAAACAAAAAATCTGTTACTGGTTTTGGTAAAGAATTGCTCACATGAAATTTGAATAAAGAAAAAATATAATACCTAAACATTTCCCAAAAATCATTACCATACATTTCACAGTTTTCAAGTTTCATCCAAACGTTTTGCTAACATTGTCATGAAACTGCACAAAAAGTCAAACAATCGACAACTTTCGGAAGCGCGCTAAATTTCCCTCGCTTTTCCCAACTGTTCCAACTCTTAATTGGTGCAATTTCCCTTTCCTTGTCAGCAGCCAGAACCGTGTCATATCCCATTCTGTAACACTCAAGAAGCTCTCAAAAGTCCCAAGTCATCGCCGTCAACTCGGTTCGGTTCGGTGTCAACTCTGTCGAAGAAGTGCTAAAACTTGCGCAATGAAATTTTATGGCCAATTTAAAACTTTTCTTCCCCTCCAACAAAAGGCTCAAACGCAGTCCTCGATTGTCTTGGGCTTAAATTCTCTTGAATGCAGTCAGCTGTAACCTGGTTTGGACACTGCTGGCGAAACATAAATTTGCCTGCTCGGGACAAACTTTGGGCCTTCGATTCAGCCTGAGATAAGTCTCGTTTTAACGCAGGATTCGGACAGCTCGCAAACTTGTCTGATAAAAGCTGGAAATTTATCGCAAGCTTCCAAATTAAAGTCAAACAAAAAGGGGTTCTTACTTTTATGACCACCACTGCTGAGATGCAGCTGGACCGTCCCGGGTTTAGCACTTTTTCAGGTTAATGCTTTAAAGTCGCAACGTCGTCGTTTGCCATGGTTTTATTAACTCAGTTCATAATTTTGTCACCATCTGTCGTCAAACGTCCACTGCAGACACTATGCTGGGTTGGGTACTGAACAGAGAAAATCAGAGCACTTTTTTCCCTTTTGTGTTACAAAAAGGGATCGAATAATCGAAACAGCTCAACAGTTGAAAATGTTATTAATAAAAATTTGTTTTTTTTCCTTGGGGAGAATTGCCTGAAGCACAATACAGTAGTCGATAATCTGTTTTTGATTGGCGGTGCTTCAGACAGCGATTGTTGGGATTTTTTCTTTCTTTCCGATTAAATTATAATCAGAAACGAATGAAAATATGAATTATGTGGGCTGTTGTAATCGTAAATAAATTTAAGTTCAATAAACAGCATAGAAAACAAATATCGGCTGATTCAGCATGGGCAAAACCATTCAAAAAATAATTTCATTGAAAAAATATGAACATTAAAACAATTTTATTGAGCTTTATCTTACAAATATACGAGTATTATAAAAAAATTGCTGTCCGTCTATTAGGCTTACAGTTCTTGAGCTCATCTTTGAGCCAAGTTGTCCATAAAGTGTCACACTTGAGCTTTTCTTACCCGACAAACTGTCATTTAATCACACACACACACTCACGAGATTGCTGGTAATTACGAAATTGGGTCATGTTTTCCATAACACTTGAGAGGAAAACAACCAACAACAACAACAACAACCGACTATCACAAACATCCGAGCTAATGAAGCCTCCTCGTGGGTAGTTTTTTCCACTCTTAGAACAATTTCGACAGCAGCGTATCCTTCAGGTCCTTGATGAGACACTTTTTCGTCTTGAGCAGCTTTTTGATTGGTGCCTTCAGGCCGGTTCTGTCGCCGCTTTCGTTGCTCTCCGAGGAGGAGGACCGGCTGTCGTCCTTTTGTTTACAGTCGTGGTGGTGCCGATGCCGGTGGTGGGGATGGCCACGGGTCCTCTGGGTGACCGGATCGTAGTAGTAGTGGTGGTGATGGTGATGGACGTGCGACGACCCGTCCGGATACGGGGTGGGCGTGCCGGAGACTGGAAGGTTGGTGGGAAGTTTTTGAAAAGTTTTCACAACAATCATTAGGAAGGGGGGGGGGATGCAAAGTTTCCCGAGCGCGTTAAGATGTGAAAAGATTAGAGACTGTTGCGAAGTTGTGATGGAGTGACGTTTATTATTCTTCAATCTACTTACCGTCGTTTCGGGCAGTTGTCGGGTAGTCGGTGCCGGTTTTGAGGAAGGACATGACGCGATCCTTGCCACCGAATATGCTTTTGAGGGTGGACTTAACCTAAGGAGAGCAGCTATCAGTTTCGGGATTACCAATTAACGAATACCGACTTACCACTTTCTTGACCCACATTACAAAGTGTTCCGTATTGGCTGCTTTCAAGAACCCATCCGGATTGCAGAATCCATTCACGGTATCCAGCGCAGATATGACTCCCCCCACGGTCCACACTCCGTCCTTTTCGAACATGATTCCACCACCGGAGTCTCCGGTGCAAGCGTTGGAACCATTTGCAGACCCAATGCACAGAACTCCGTCCAACTCCGCACCAAAATCCTTCCCAGTGGCGCAGTTGCTCGTGTTGACCACTGGAACCCGTACGGATTGCAACGTATTCGAGATCATGAACGACCACGGCTGCTGGTATCCCCAGCCGATGATGGCCCCAAGTGCCCCCAACAGGTTCAAGCTGTCGTCCTTTTTGGGCAGACAAGCTGGCTGGATGTAGTTGTTGAACATCACGGTACTCGACAACTCCAACAGTGCGATGTCGTTCGACTTGGCCACCGGATCGAATGCCTCATGTGGCGTAATCTTACTAACACGAACCTCCCGCATGTGAACGGAACTCTCAAACAGGTCATCCTGACCCAACTGAACCACGATCGTACCGGTACGCTGCTGACGGTTCTCATCCACCAAGCAGTGCGCAGCCGTCATCACGAACTGATCGCTGATTAGTGTTCCACCGCAGATGTACCGCTTGGAGCGACCTTCAATCTCGTAGATCGCCACATGCCACGGCCACTCGCCAGCGTAACTCCGGACACCGTTCACAATCAGACTCCGTTTGTTGATCTTACGTTCACCGCAAGGCCCAAGCTGCTCATCTTCCCCTGAATCCTGAGGAGTGTCCACCTGCTCCTCTTCACTCAGAATCTTCTTCAACCACTTGCGGTAGAAGCGCACCTTAGTGAACCCCGCGTAGTCTTCACTGTCACACAGCGTTAGCTCACCTTCTCGAAGACTTGTAAAAGACACCACTCCTCGCAAGACCCAATGATCCCGCCTAAACGTCACCAATCCACCACCCGAGTCTCCATTACAAACACTCGTTCCGTTGGCGTACCCCGCGCAGAACATGCCCTCCGAGATCGTCTCCGCAAACACCCCTGGATTGCTCGCCAAACAAGTGGTGTAGTTCACGATCGGCAGCTCGGTCATCCGGAGCCAGTCCGACACCGCATCCAGCTCGGTGTAACCCCAACCGGGCACCTTCCCGTGCTGTCGGTAAAAGTTACTGTCCTCCGAATCACTCAAATCAACGCATATCGGAAGAACCCACCTCGTATACACCACCGCCTCACTCAACTCAATCAACGCCAAGTCGTGCTTCCGATCGTTCTCACTAAAACCCTCATGAACGTGAATCTTCCTCACTCCCACCTCCTGGACACAACCATCGCCCCCATTCAACTCGTGGCCACCCAGCCGAACCTTCACCCTGCGCGTCGCCAGCTGGTACCCGTTGTTCTGGTTGACCGCGCAGTGACCCGCCGTCAGCACGAACCGCTCGCTGATCAGCGATCCTCCGCAGCAGTACCGAAAGCTCCCCCCGTTCTCGTGGTACAACGCCGCGTGCCACGGAAACTCGCCCCGAATCGCCTCGGACGGCCGACTCGGTATCGCCGCTCCGTCCAGAACCAACTTTGGAACTCCACAGCGCACCTGCGCCTTTGCGAGGGGCGGCTCACACGCGTGGGAACCGCCCAGAACGAGCAACGCTGCGATCGCGATCAACATTGCGAAGCGACTGAATTACCTCACCACCATCGTCAAAGTGGATGATAACGGTTGAACGAAATTCTAGGAAGCGCTGTGGGTTGTGCTCTTATCTCGCCAGAACTTTCGCGGTTCAGACGTGGATTCAGGTCTTGAAGTTTAAACGTACGCAATTTTGAGAGTCGCTGATTTTGGGCCTGGCCAAATTTTGGAACGGGGAAATACCGTTCAATGACCACCACCACTTGAGATGTGCGCTGGGTTGGACCTGGAGATTGAATGATGAACGTTTGTTTACGAGCTGAGGAAGTGCGCAGTCACAGTCACACTCATAGACAAGCGGATGTTACGAGCTGTTTCATCGAATTAAGTTCACTCGAATCAATGAACAATCGGTTGTATACTACTGACATACCTGACAGATATAGTTAGGCAATACATTGAAGAGATTTGTACCTCTGTGACTATGATTTGAATTGATTTGAATTGCTTGAATGAACTAGAATGTGCATGAATTGGGATTGATTGAAGCTTTTGTGTGTTGATTGGTTGGTCTGCATGGTAATTATGATTAAACGAATTAACAAGTATTTGTTTCTACAGTACTTGTTCGGTAACTGGGCTAAGCGAAAAAAGGACGAGGAGGACGAGGGCAGTATCTTTAAATTTCTAGTATGTGATTTTAAATAATTTCTGTTACTTTTGCATTATTTTTTAAAGCAAGTTATTTGATTTAATCCTGTGAGTTTTTGCATTCTTTCATACATGATCAATTCTTTGAATTTTCAGCATATAATCACTGATGAACTGATGTGCCACCTCGAATTCAAACTAGACCGCCCTTTCCTATCTTCCTTCTCACTCACCCTCAGCGATCAACGATTGTCAAACTGACGATTTGACAGATGCGCAGCTGCGATTGCTGCGAAACTTTCTGAAACAATAAATGAAAATGGGGGAAAAAATATTGGAACCTAAAAACTTTTGCGAATTCTGAACTTAACGGTAAATATTTTGCAAATCCTGCAATATTCAATGAGAAATGAGGCAACAAATTGCATTAAACTTCAAAATTAGTCTTGTATTAAACTGTTTGTATCATTGCCATTCCAACCCTTATGCGCTATTTTCACAAGTTTTTTCAGAATTCTTCATAGCAAGGAAGCAGCTGATGTGACAAAACGTCAAACTTGAATTCTGACAATCATGACATGAAATGATACAATTTCTATCATGTTTAGTTATCTTTATTGTTCATGTAAGTTCTTCAAATTTTCAGTATATATTTTTTATTGTGCATTCTTTGAAACAAGGGCATTTATTTTAATTTTCATCATTCAATTCTAATAAATTCTGTGAATTTTTGCATTATTAGTTTTTTAATGCGAATAATCTTTATTATTTCTGTGGAATTTTGAATTCATTAACCCTCAACTGCCCAATTTTTTTTTTCGAAAACTTTAATTTTTCTCTTGTTCAGGTCATTTTGAGCAACTTTTGTTCGACGAAAAACTTTGCTTCTCTTGTTTTATGTTATTCTTGTTTAATTTTTTTTATTTTAATTTGCATTTATCTTGTTAAGTTTATGTTTTTTTGGTATTACTTGGCCTATTCTACCACCTCCTATCAATACATTTTGCCTATCAATTTTTTTCATCTTTTAACAGTCATTTTTTTTTCAATTTTTGGCTTATATTCACATTTCTTGGTATTAAATGGCACCATTATCATTTAAGTTGTAAGAAAATGCGTAAAATAACTGCATAGTTCTTTTTACTTAAAATATAGGAATTGATAGTAAAAAACACAGCCAAAGTTGACCCCTAACGAACTGATATTTTTAAAACATTGGCAAAGTCACATAAAATAAGTAAAACTTCCAACCCATAAATTTTCTAAAATTTTAAGAGTTCCTCTTTCCAATGCTTTTGGTTTGATTTGGTTTAAAAATGGATTTCTGACGATTTTTAAAATCGAAGCCCGTCTAAAGGTGGGGTTGGGTTGAAGAGGGTTAAAACATAAGAAATTATTTTAATGTTTAAGTGACGAATGACATTATTCAGGCTAAAGTCAAATAAACAATAATTATTTTTTTCAGCATATAATTTTTAATTATTTTTGTGATATTTTGCATTTTTAGTTATTTAAAACAAAAAATATATTTTATTTCTGTGAGATTTTGCATTCGCATATTTGAATGCTCAGTTCTTTTTATTACAGCACATTTTTCTTTGAATAATTATTTCTGTAAATGTCTGATAGTTTACTTTTTATAAAAGATATTTTTATGTTATAGAGCAAATTCAGCTCAAATCAGGAATTTTTCTGGTTCTTTTGTACCCGACCCTTTCCGATATCAATGAAACATTTTAGAAATGTTGACTTTGACCCCTTTTTGAATCGATGCAATGGCTTTGAGTTACCGTAAACCGGGGTGACATTGATAGGATTTAAATATATTTTTGGCATATTTTCCAACTGTTAAGGCTTTTCTCAAGATTATAATTTCTAACACGTGTACTGGGGAGGTCACACAAGGTCAACAAATTATTTTTGAAAATAAAGGTTTTTTCAATATTGTTTAAAAAATTAGTTGCGTTGAAAATTCTTATTTTAAATTCCGGGGTGATTTTGATAGTCATAGATTTTCTTGTAAAAATCAGATTTAAGGAGTTCAAATTTTGTTTTTAAGTCAAAATGTACCATCACTAAGGTTATTTATATATTTTTCAAGCAAAACATCGAAGTTTATATTCGGTGGACTAAGTTTACAAATTTTAGGGGAAATTGTTAAAAACTCGCAATTTTGCCTAGAATTCGTTAAAAGTAGTATAGTTTATAGAATTATCGATTCATATTGCTTTTTAAACTGAATTCGAAACACGAATCAAAAGTTTCCTCATTTTAAATGAATTTTGTTCGACTGAAAGTGCCATTAAATTTGTAGATTTTTTAAAACTTACGCACTGATGCAAAAAAGTGCCATAAACCATAAAAAATGCAATTCGGCGAAATGACTTTCGGCGAAACGTACCAAATCCATCAGGGACAAAAGTTACTCCTTAGGACAAAGTTTCACGCAAATCAAAGAGGGCGGGGCCAGGGAAGGTATTTGCCGATGAGCCTCCTAAAAGCTTTTTTTAAATTTATTTCCTTCCAGTTAAGGATTTTTTATAAAGATGCACTTGTAGATATTTTACTAACGAACAACTTTGTAGGACATTGTTTTGTTCTAAACTGAATGCTGTTGTTCGACTTTGTTGGTGATAGCTGACAGAACACTCCAATCGTCTTCACCACGACAACCTGATTTTGACATTCTACTTTCGTTCGTTGAGTGCTACGCAAAATCACTCACACAATCATTGACTTCCTACAGGAGAAAAATCGGTCGTTTGACATTCTACCGAGATTCCGATCATCTCTCCAATGATAGCAATCATATGACTTCTGTCACCACGCAGCATACACTAGGAAGAGAGAGACAAAAGCGATAGAAAGAGAAAGAGCACGTTGTCTCGTTCAAGCGGCTGCTTGAGTGGTGCTCATTTTTCGTTCGTTTCGTCTTCGTGTTTACGTTCATCGACCGTTGCCAAGCAATGCCGGTCATGATAGGCGTTGTGTGTCAGCGATCAAAAATGTCGTTTTGGGAAATGATTGCTGATGATGGGGAAGTAAATGTTGGCCCCAGCCTAACTTTAAAGGTTATGTTGTTAGCTCAGTCCAAGTGTAGGAGTCATCTCCCTGAGTTATAAAAACCTGTCTCGGTAGATTTGCTGACAATTGTATTCACAATCCAAAGGTCGTCAGTTCAAATCCCGGGGTAGATGGGAACTTTGAATTTTGAAGTTGTTGTATGTATCGTAGTATGTAACTTCAAAAGACACAATTAATTGTACGAAAATCTGGAAAAATATTCTAATTTCCTGAATTGAATAAGATGACAATTTTGTCTAAGTCAAGTGTAAAAAATTCTTTGTTTTCTTTTTTTCATTTAATGTTGAACTTGAAGTTTTCCAACAAACTAGTCCAAAAAACCTGTTCCCCCAATAACCACGTGGTTTCAATTCCTGCTTTAAAAATCCAAACACGTCCATGTCCTTCCATTTTCTTCTTTCCACACACACTGCTGTGTCACAACGTTTGAGGGAGCAAAAGTGAGAAAGAACCTTGGGGAGCACATTCCTGTTTGTTTGTCGGGATCATTAATTTTGCAGTATGCGCTGCTGCCCCTGCTCCCCTTCATAGGGACGTGTTCTTCACGTTTCCTTCTTTCCTTCGTGGATTTTCCAACCCGCGTCCTTGGCGCAAAGTCACCCGGCACCGGAGTAAAGTAACACACTTTTCCTTTTCCCATTTCCTTGCTCTCATTACCCTTTTGCTTTTCCGCCTTTTTCACGCTGCTTTTAGTTTTTCTGCTTTCTTTTTGGGGAAAAGGACAACATTTTGAATGCAGACACACACGTCTTCAGTTGGAAAAAAAGAAAAGCAACTTAAGGGAGGGAATGATGCCATAAAGGACACAACCTTTCCCAAGTTGGTTTGTCCTTTGGTGGCTTAGTTCCAGATAATTTTCTTTTTATTCTTGATTCTTCCTTCCTGCAAATGGCAGCCGGATTACACCCAAAGGATCTGCAGAAAACGAGCCAAACTATTCCGTCGTGTGTATGTGTGTGTGTCTGTATTTACTTGACAGTACAGTCAGTGTAGTGGCGTGACAAAAGTTGGGGCCTGGTGACCCACTTGGCACCGGTCCTGACAGCACCCTGGGAAAGGCTTTGTCGAGGACAGAACTTCAAAATAAATTCTTGCATAGTTTTGAATTAGAAATGTCATTTTTGTCTAGAACATCGGTGCTCAACCGTTTTATAACGTGTAACAGGGAAAAACTTAAAAAAAGAACAGAAATTATTAAGAAATTCAGCAGTCAATTCTTCCCCATCCGCTAAATCATTCCTACTAGACCATCAATCCCATTACGAGCACTTGAAAAGATCCCCTTCCGCGGAAAGCCATCATTCATGGGCATTAATGACAGCTCTTAGGAGGAGGAGAAGAGTTTCCTCTCTCCTGAGACGAAGATTTTTATGTTCCGAGAAAGAAGCGCCATAAATTAGGAATCCGGTCAAAACAAAAGTTGTGGAATGCTTGGACGGAGAAAGAGCTTTTCATTGATGCTTTTAACAGCCCCAAAATGCTCCAGCGCGGGTTGAAATGTGACTCCTCCGGGGGTGGCAGTACAACAACTTGGGGCTAGAGAAAGAAAAAAAAACGCGGCATAACTTTCCGCCTCAGTTGGCAGTGAAACCGAACCACCCCCTCGCCACCCACGAACGGAATTGTTTTCCGAGGAAAGCTCGTTTTGGGGCGAGCGAAAGTTTTATGGCACGCTGGGAATTCCAGACATTCGGAGTCTGGGGAAGGGGCGGACTTTGATTAGAAATTTGTTGTACGTTAAATGCGTCGGGAGAGTGCAATAAAAGCTAGTTGTTGTTTTTATTTTGCCACGTTTTGCTGTGTAGTGAGCAATCTGATTTGTTGACTATTGTATTCACGAGCTTTAGAAATGTATAGTTTTATATTAAAACAGTTATCTATTTTTATTCGAGGTTTTCATGTTGTTCGGACGAAACATTGTACATGTATTCTATCCCTGTTGGCATAAATATTCCGTATGCATTTGCATCATGTGCATTAGGCCGATGCAAATATTTTTTTAAAGTTTTGTCCCTCGGTTCTAGCTGGGGTTGGGAGAAGGTTGGCAAAAGAAAATAATTAATTATTTAATTAAAATAATGTTGAAAAAAAAGCCATAAATTCAACATTTGCATGAAAAAGTTGTTTTAAAATGAATTTTACACTTGTTCAGTTGTTTTGCAGTTAAATATTTGATGAAAACGAACATTAAAAAAAAAACATTTTTTTGCGATAATCATGAGCACAGTTCTCTAGGATTTCGGTCATTCGATTTTTTTGTATTTTTTAATCCGACTGAAACTTTTTTGGTGCCTTCGGTATGCCCAAAGAAGCCATTTTGCATAATTAGTTTGGCAGTTGTCCATACAAAAATTAGGTATGAAAATTCAAAAATCTGTATCTTTTGAAGGAATTTTTTGATCGATTTGGTGTCTTCGGCAAAGTTGTAGGTATGAATACGGACTACACTGGAAAAAAATGATGCACGGTAAAAAAAAATTGGTGATTTTTTTATTTAACTTTTTATCACTAAAACTTGATTTGCAAAAAAACACTATTTTTGATTTTTTTTATTTTTTTAATATGTTTTAGAGGACATAAAATGCCAACTTTTCAGAAATTTCCAGGTTGTGCAAAAAATCATTGACCGAGTTATGAATTTTTTAATCAATAGTGATTTTTTCAAAAAATCGAAATTTTGGTCGCAACAAAATTTTAACTTCATTTTTCGATGTAAAATCAAATTTGCAATCAAAAAGTATTCTAGTGAAATTTTGATAAGGTGCACCGTTTTCAAGTTAAATCCATATTTAGGCGACTTTTTTGAAAATAGTCAAAGTTTTTCATTTTTTTTAAAATAGTGCACATGTTTGCCCACTTTTGAAAAAATATATTTTTGAAAAACTGAGAAAATTCTCTATATTTTGCTTCTTCGGACTTTGTTGATACGACCTTTAGTTGCTGAGATATTGCAATGCAAAGGTTAAAAACAGGAAAATTGATGTTTTTTAAGTCTCACCCAAACAGCCCACCATTTTTCAATGTCTTTATCTCAGCAACTGATGGTGCGATTTTCAATGTTAAAATATGAAACGTTTGTGAAATTTTCCGATCTTTTCAAAAACAATATTTTCAAAATTTTCAAAACAAGACTAACATTTCAAAAGGGTCAAACATTCAATATTACGCCCATTTAAAATGTTAGTCTTGATTTGAAAATTTTAAAAATATTGTTTTCGAAAAGATCGAAAAATATCACAAATGTTTCATATTCTAACATTGAAAATCGGACCATTAGTTGCTGAGATATAGACATTGAAAAAGGGTGGGTTGTTTGGGTGAGACTTAGAAAACATCAATTCTCCTGTTTTTAAACCTTTGCATTGCAATATCTCAGCAACTAAAGGTCGTATCAACAAAGTCCGAAGAAGCAAAATATAGAGAATTTTCTCAGCTTTTCAAAAATATTTTTTCAAAAGTAGGCAAACATGTGCTTTATTTTTGAAATATGAAAATCTTCAACTATTTTCAAAAAAGTTACCTAAATATGGCTTTAACTTGAAAACGGTGCACTTTATCAAAATTTCACTAGAATACTTTTTGATTGCAAATTTGATTTTATATCGAAAAATGAAGTTGAAATTTTGTTGCGACCAAAATTTCGATTTTTTGAAAAAATCACTATTGATTAAAAAATTCATAACTCGGTCAATGATTTTTTGCACAACCTGGAAATTTCTGAAAAGTTGGCATTTTATGTCCTTTAAAACATATTAAAAAAATAAAAAAATTAAAAATAGTTTTTTTTTGCAAATCAAGTTTTAGTAATAAAAAGTTAAATAAAAAAAATAACCAAATTTTTTTACCGTGCATCATTTTTTCCAGTGTAGTCCGTATTCATACCTACAACTTTGCCGAAGACACCAAATCGATTTAAAAATTCCTTCAAAAGATACAGATTTTTGAATTCTCATGCATCATTTTTGTATGGACAGCTGCCAAATTTGTATGGAAAATTATATGGACAAACTAATGATGCAAAATGGCTTCTTTGGGCATACTGAAGGCACCAAAAAAGTTTCAGTCGGATTAAAAAATACAAAAATTAAAATTGAAGAAAAAGACCGATTCCGTAGAGAATTGCTCATGATCGAAAATTAAAAAAAAAATCAAGAGATTTTTAAATCAAACCCAAAGTAGTTAAGAGACAGTTTTTTTTAAATATTGCTCGGTTTGTTCTAGAGGTCGTATCGAGGTGCTCCGTTTGGATGAAACTTTCAGCGTTTGTTTGTCTATACATGAGATGAACTCATGCCAAGTATGAGCCCTCTACGACAAAGGGAAGTGGGGTAAAACGGGCATTGAAGTATAGACAAACAAACGCTGAAAGTTTCTTCCAAATCGGAGCACCTCGATACGACCTGTTACACATTGGTGTAAAACTCGCTCTTAAAAATGATTCTAAACGCAGGGGAATGCATTTTAAATTGATTTCAGCTAGATGCACGTGTATTTCCATTGAAATTTTGAAGTTTTTTGAAAATAATATTGTTTATTCCCCCTGATTTTTAAGGCCATCTTTGAGAGGTGGGGGGAGACATAAACTTTAAATAAAATTTGTAACAAGCTTATGAGACATAAACATTCCTTATGTCAAAATAAGCATTTTTGGATCATTAGATTTTGCATACAATTTTCTCTTTTAAAATGGGCATTTGAAAATCGAAAATCTGTATCTTGTGAAAGTATTTGTGTCTTCAGCAAATTTGTAGGTTGTAGGTGTTTGATTTGAACTTTTTAGAAAATAAGCACCTGGAATTTGTTCATTTAATGTATTATCGCTTAATTGTTTTTTTTTCGCATTTTTTTTTTCATATGAGGACTAAAATAGGTCCACTGGACTTTCAATCCAGAGATTGCTGGTTCGAATCCCGCGGCGGGCGCTCTAAAAATTCTAAGTGTAAATATGGGTATCCGGCGCCGTCGCTCCGTGCCCTACTCAAACACTTAGGAGCCCAGGGCGGCGAAGTCCTTGTAGTTAAAAGGAAGACACTAGTGGTTGGTACTAGCAATGGTGGCCGACAGCTATAAAGTCACCTTCGTTTTTACTAAAATAGGCACTTCTTAAGCTATATTGTAGATTATACAACAACTGGTACCATAATCATATTTTTTGAAAAATGAGGTTTTTTCGAAAAATATGAAATTTAGCCATTTATTTGTCTACGGGTTTTTTTTCCAAACACACGAAACTTTGTCCTTAGGGGTAACTTTTGCCCCTGATTGAAAATTCGAGCTCCAGTCAGTTCAGTGTGTTTTCGAAGATAAAAAGGAGGAGATGGTTATGTTACACATGACCAAGATGACAAAAAGAAAATTTTAATACAGCTCTTGAAGTTTATTCTTTTTTTTATTAAATTTTCATCTTTTTATTTTGACTTGCTAGTTTTTAGCCACCTCAGTCGAAATGTCCAATGCATGTTATTTTTTTTAACAGAATTGACCAAAAACCAATTTACAATCAATTTAACAATTAGGCTGTAATAAAATACCCGTTTAAGCACAGCTATTTTAAGTCACATTTCGAGTTCTGAACAATTCCCCGAAATTTAGTCACGATTGGTTAAGATCACAAATTGCGCAAAGCGCATCAATTTTGTTTGGAAAACCCATTTTTCATTTTGGTATTTAAAAAATCACGTTTCACGCTACACATAAATGGTGAATTTTCAGCAGTTTCTGATGAATTTTCATCAAGATCACATTTTAACACATTTTTTTTAGGGTAAAATCATTCAAAAAAGAGGTTATATTCAACCAATAACATTTTCAACCTTCCAAAATTAATTTCTATGTACCTTCAGTGGGGATGACAATGAGTCAAAAATAATGCACCTCTCGAAATGTCTTAATAATTATATAAATATTTTTAATCATATCGAAAATCTTTTAACGTAGAATTGATCTTAGATAATTTACAAACATTTTCCCAAAATATTGTGGAATTTGATGCACTCTACCTTCAATGCCAATCGTTTGAATGCTGACCCAATCTCACCCCTTAGAGGGGGTGACATTGGGTCAAACAAAACGAAAATGATGATCAAACACGAATTTATGGTTGTTTGAGGGAATCGTATTGACAAGCTACCATTTTTGAAGTAGAGATTTTCAAACATGTTGGTACTTCTTGAGCAATTCCATCAAAAATATTAAAAACCTGATTTTTTTAGAGATAATTTTTGGCAAAAAACGTGCCTCAACTTTAGACAGCGAGATTTTTTCAGCTAAGTCATCTTAAGATGTCCTCTACCCAGCCTTTTAACAGAAGTTAGTTTCATTGAGAAGAATCTGAGAAATTCTAAAATCCTTAAAAAATCACTTTCGTTTTTACGGTATATTAAAGGAACTAAAAAATTGCAGTAATCACTAAATTTTGACATTATTTTTATTTTTTTATACAACCATATTACACCCTTGTAACTCATACTTAGAACTTACAAATTTACCTTAGATGTGTTATGGTAGTCAGTCGCCAGTTAACAGCGTACGGTTTTGTTCAAACAAGCAAACTACGTGGAATAAGCTATCATCTAAAAATTCAAAGTGGTAGACAGCCAGAGCTTTGTTGCGAAAAACTCTAACTTGAAGTATTACACACACGCGCGCTTCTAGTTTAAATGGAGTAAAACTCCCTGAGCTAATTCTATTATACGATTCGCTTTTCTAGAAATCTGTTCCACTGTTTTGAGTGAACATACAGCATGTTGGTTGAGCCATGAGAAGAGCCTCTCGGGCGAGGATTTACATACATTTAACGGGGAAAAAGCGGTGGCTACGCAACATGGCGAACACCCGAATTGTACAGGACTGAGATGTGAAAATTATTATTTAAAAAAATTTATTAAAACAATTTTGAGTCAATATTTTGAACTGATGTTTTTTCACAATTATGTAAAAAAATCGAAACCAAATCATTTTTGTGACGATTTCCACAACACTGTTTCCTTTTAAAGCCAGGCAGTGGTGACGAGAACAAAAATGTCCCAGAGGCAAAACCAACCAACTACGCCGTCGCATCAGGCAGCAGGATGAATGTGTCTGAAATAACACGAGATTCGGAAAAGGGGCTTCTGGGTTTTGGGTGGTGGTGCCCATAATTTAGAAAAGTAAATACGGTTTCGGAAGTGCTGCTTCTTCTGGAGGCAGGACGACGATCCGAGCAGGAAAGCAGCTTATTTCGCATGCTAAATTTAACGACGAAGGAATGCGCGAGACTCGGCGGCGGAGAACAAACAACTGCGAAATGAGCCAAGTTGCGAGAAATTTATTGTAGGTAATTGTTTTACTTGTGCTGTAAATACTTCTGATGCAGTATTGTGGTGGAGAGCGTGGAATAAGACGCAATTTATGTTGGGAATTATAATTGGAGGAAATTAGCATCAGTCAGTTTGAGTAACTGAACTTGTAGTTCTTCCACTGGCGGTATACTAAAAAAAGTTCAAAATAAATAAAAACACTAACCTGTTATATCGCAAGCCATTCAACAAATTCCACAACTTGTTCCAAGTGACAATTTCATTACCAACAACAACCCCAAAGCTACCCCCACTCCAAAAAGAAAGCTCCTTTCTGCAGCAACTCAGTTTGGAGAAAAAAGCAACAAAACTGTCCTGCTTGGGCCCAAGCCAACACGCCACAGGGGTGTACGTACAACTGGTACCAAGGACATCATCATCAGAATCATTGACATCGTCATGTTGAGAGCAGAAGAGGCTTCCAAAGTGCAGTAAAAGTTGGTCGATATTCCTCCGGTGTGACAGTTGGCATTGAAAGTAGGGTTCTTGAATTCTTTAGATACGTTATTTTTTTTTTTTTCAGAGAAGCTGTAATAGCTTTTCAAACATAATTTTTATGCAATTTTCCAAGAACTTATTAGTCGCATAATCCAACGACGTCAAGCGAAAGAAACAAATGCTATGAAATTACCGGGCGCATGTTTCTGTTCTTCCTTTTTCAGGCTATGACACTTCTTGTTATGCCAGGAAATGAAGCGACGTAACCTTAGTTGCACTATCTCTTCTTTATTACGTATAAAAAATGAAAGGAGAGTATGAGTTAAAAAAATCACAAAATAATTAGTGAAAAGAGGGGAAAAAAGCTCAGTTTTGAAATAGAATCTCGTATTCACACACATACACACACGCAGTCTTGTTAGATGTTTGCTGAAAAGCGCACTTCTTTCCGAGCAGAAAGTATAAGCCAAATGAATGTTGCCAGTATAGAAGCTGCTTGGGCAACAAAAGTTGACTGAGCTTTCCCGGGAGCTGGCGAACGGCGATGGGGGGAAGCAACAGAGTGTGCAACTGTGCGTACATCGGGAGCGAGTCTCTGAAAGCTTTTTAAATTCTAGAAATCCTGAAAAGTGTTCTGAAAATAATTAGTATTTGGAATAACAATGCAATTGCAGCTTTTTTAAGCAATTATTTGATTTGTTTTAGTTAAAATATGTTTTTATTATCAAGACATTGAATCCAAATAGATTCTTAAAATCAATAACAAATAAATAATTATCCATTTGCAAAATCGAACTAGATATTCACATTGATTTTTTCGAATAAATGTATCTTACAGAAGCTAGCGTCTTCTGTTTTTGAATAAATTGTTGACATTTTCAACCGACTTCGTTCAGAAAAGACACCGAACAATAATTTGGTAAATCGATTTCCAAATTTAAAACATTTTAAAGCTCTAAACTCTTCTGTTCTGCAGTTTTTTTTTAAATGACCTGGCAACCCTGATTGTGGCAGACATTAAGAACAAAAATCAAGGCTCCAGGATAGACTCTTCGTTCGCACTTCGACATTGGCTCATTTACATTGTTTTGCTTGAAATTCAATGCTCCGATTAACAGGTCAGGTTTTGTTTTGGTTTTTGAAATTTGTTTTTATTTTTCTACACCAATAATGTGGTCAAACTAATTCAGACCTAATTTTTAAGTTACATTTTCGTAAATAAACAAAACACGTGTAAATCTCGACATAAACTATCTTTTCAAGAAGTCATTATTTAAAAGAAAAATAAGAAAGATTTTTTTCAAATTGGTTTAGACTGGTACTAATTTTATTACTACAACAAATTAGCATTAGCATTAGCATTTGGAGGACGCCCCACCACCGGAAGGCTCCACAACGCTTATCCCACTGTTTGGTCTGGTTGTGTTAGACCCTCATCCGGAACAATAATCCAACACGGGAGATACCATGTCTTCATCTTTTGATGAGTGTGTAATACAGCCCAGGGCATAAGGGGGTCCACGCCGGGTCCAAGCTATCCTCAGGGATTGGAAGGATCGTTAGTAAACACCTATCTAAAGTGCGCAGGGACCCCTACGTCACCTTAGTGGTATAGATGTTTGTAGGGTGGTTTTGGACTCAATGTTAGTAGGAGAGGTAGAACCCTAGGATATACCCCGAAAGGTATTACGGGCGAATCAAGTTGAGTTAGTTTGTTTTTATTATTAAACATATACTTGTGACTGTATAGTGTAAAAGATGCGTGATTTATGTTTTTTATATTTAAATCCACGGCAGATACAACGCGACGAAGCCGTGCATGATTAAATTGAGTGTAGTACTACTAAACTAACCTTTCTCTCATGTAAAGGCAATGCTGATTAAACACAGTTTTAACATGTCTGCTGTTAAGCTCAAGCTACCGACTGTAAGAGTAAAGAGAAGTTTATATTTTCCTTTAAATTATTGAGTGTTTAAGCGAAATTCGAGGTTATAAATGATTTAACGCATAATTGGATTCTTTATTTTAAACTCTTACAGCGATGCGGAGAGAACATTAATTATTTATTTGTTATATTAAAATATAGGAGTTAGAAATTAAATTAATACGACCGATTTGAAAAGCATAATTAGTTAATATTTCTACTTTTTTGTGTAATGGGATTAATCAGCATTTTTAATATTTGCAAAAGTCAGCATATTTAATAAGTTTGGAAAGTCGTCACTAAGTTTTAAGCGTCGGCATCTGTGAGAATCGGCTAGTGTAAAATGTAACAGTTGGGAAAATTTCTGTCTAGGTATTAAAATATTGTTGATTCGATACAGTCTTTGACAGCCGGCTGTGGAAAGACTGAATCACAATTGAAACTTGTGTGAAAATAATTTTGGTTGGTCTCATTTTAATTTCAAAATTCGCGTTAAGTCAGGCTAATTTCTGTCATTTGATACCAAACTAAACTAATAAAATAAATAAACAAACTACGTTACGTCAAGAATATCCAATCAACAATAAAATAACTAAAATAAACCGAAAAAGTTCATGTTTCCGTTCCTATTGTGAGTCGAACATGCAGCATATGGAGCGTTCTTTTATTACGTAACGCAAAAAAATCGTTGTATGGAGCGTAACAAGATCTCAGACCCCCTCTCCCCTAACTGCGTTACGTAATATAAGAGCACTCCCATAATCTTCTCTCTTTCTACTGTGTGCTCAACATGGAGCGAACTCACCGCGCACTCCAACAGCAAGCAGCACCAACACAGCGACAGCCTACACGCGCTGTTTGTGCTGATGATGATGATGATGACGACGAAGCACACAGCAGCATCAATGGCACCTCTCTCTCCCTCCAAACCTTCACGCGAAAACTCCAGCCGCGCGATCACACAGGCACGCACACGTACACAGGTCATCCGCGACCAAAGCCCTGATCTGAGGGACAACACACAGAAGAGCAAAGTCGTCGCTCACTCTCTCGCTCTCCTGCCCTCCGCGCGCAGACACTCAGCCAACCGGCTTTGCTTGTGCCGACAATCATCATCCAACCGCGTTCACACACACTGAAAACTGCGGCACTTTTTCCTGCCAACACCAACACTATTGCACCAACGACGCCGATCAAATTGCACCAACGGAACCGAAAAATCCGGATTTTTACGGCGGAGGCCAATACTGAACCGATAGATCTCCCGGCTCCCCGTGAGAAACAGAACCGACAAAACTAAAGCACTTATCAAAACACCGAAAAATCCCTTCGAAATTTACAAAACAAAACGGACGCGGGGGACACCGAACCGAACGCGGCGAAAGCTCACACGCTTCCTCCAATTTTATTACTACAACAAATTGCAAAATATCAATGAATTTATGAATATGAGCAATTCTCTACGAAATCGGTCTTTTTCTTAAATTTTAATTTTTATATTTTTTAATCCGACTGAAACTTTTTTGGTGCCTTCGGTATGCCCAAAGAAGCCATTTTGCATCATTAGTTTGTCCAAAAAAAGTTTGAAAAAAAAATGATACAAGGAAAAAAATTTCGGTGAATTTTTTTTTAACTTTTTGTCACTAAAACTTGATTTGCAAAAAAAAAAAACACTATTTTTAATGTTTTTAATTTTTTGATATGTTTTAGAGGACATCAAATGCCAACTTTTCAGAAATTTCCAGGTTGTGCAAAAAATCTTTGAGCGAGTTATGATTTTTTGAATCAATACTGATTTTTTCAAAAAATCGAAATATTGGTCGCAAAATTTTTCAACTTCATTTTTTGATGTAAAATCAAATTTGCAATCAAAAAGTACTTCAGTGAAAATTTGATAAAGTGCACCGTTTTCAAGTTAAACCCATTTTTAGGTGACTTTTTTGAAAATAGTCGAAGTTTTTCATTTTTTAAAATTAGTGCACATGTTTGCCCACCTTTGAAAAAAATATTTTTGAAAAACTGAGAAAATTCTCTATATTTTGCATTTTTGAACTTTGTTGATACGACCCTTAGTTGCTGAGATATTGCCATGCAAAGGTTTAAAAACAGGAAAATTGATGTTTTCTAAGTCCCACCCAAACAACACACCATTTTCTAATGTCGATATCTCAGCAACTAGTGGTCCGAATTTCAATGTTAAAATATATATATTTTCAATTTTTTTTAAATTAAGACTAACATTTCAAAAGGGCCAAACATTCAATATTACGCCCTTTTAAAACGTTAGTCTTGGTTTAAAAAAATTTAAAAAAAATAAAAAATGAATAAAAAAAATATTTTCAAAAAAGTTACCTAAAAATGGTTATAACCTACAAATTTTCCAAAGGCACCAAATCGATTAAAAAATCTTTCAAGAGATACAAATTTTTGAATTTTCATAAATCATTTTTGTATGTACCAAATTGCCAAATTTGTATGGAAAATCATATGAACAAACTAATGATGCAAAATGGCTTCTTTGGGCATACCAAAGGCACCAAAAATGTTTCAGCCGGGTTAAAAAATACAAAAAAAATCTAATTACCGAAATGTCAGAGAATTGAACATTCTAACTATTTCAAAAATAAACTTTTCAAATGTTTTGAAGTTTAAGCACGTTTTGCGAAATATTTTACCATTACGTTTTTCTCCATGAATCGATGCCTCTGTGCTCTCTTTAAACAAGTTGAATCCTCAAATCCTCAAATTTTCTCAAAACTTAGAAGATATTTTTTCAGATATTTTTTCCTAGCGTCTGCCAGATGTCAATTTACACATTATAAGAGGTAAAATTAAAGCTTTTATCTGACATAAAAGATGTACTCCTTTTTAGATGAAATTTTACCATGTTTTATTTACTGTGTATCAGTATTTGAAAGTTGATTGTAAAAAAATCCAATTGCAATATTTAGAACTATTATGAAAATTCGAAAAGCTGCATAATTTTCGCAAAAATCCAACTTTAAATGGATCAAGATTTATACTTTTTAATTGTAAATTAAATTTAATATAAACTTTTTTAAACTTTAATTTGGCAATGTTTTTTTTAAATATTCCAAATACTCCAATGCATTTTGAAGATTCAAAATCGGTTTAAAATTGATTTCTGCTTTAAGTTCGAATCATACCTCAAGGCAGGGTTGGGTCTTTTAGGGTAAAAGTAAAAATCCAAGTATAAGAATAACACTACTAACTTTAATGTTTGTCTTAACCCACTGTCCACCACATAAAAATGAAAGCACTTCTCCCCAAGAAACTCCACGACGTCCATTTCTCCTCCTCCATTCCTCAGGGAGCTATCGCAAACAGATTTGCTCCCCGTTGCTGACTCCAACAAAAGGAACATCGTCACTTTGAAACCAGAGGAAAAGCAGAACGGCGTGGAAAATAAGGGACAGAGGGGGTGTCTTTTTGTGTGCGAACTTGTTTTGCAGTTGTGTGCATTTTTCCCGACGGATGAGCCGGATCGTTCCTGTTGCGCACAGTGGCACATTTTGAATTTATATGTGGTCAAAATAATTAAAAATATAATAGTTTTTTTTTTTTGCAGCAAATAAAAAAAAATCCAAATCTCAATTTTGACCACCAAACGCACTTTTATCCCGCAGTTTCATAGTCCTAGAAAGCAGGAAGGAAACTAACGCCAACCCAGGGCAAACCCTTGGTGAGTGTTCCCGGTTGCTGGTGATAGTTCGTTTCCAGCTGCCATCCCAACTAACAACCATCCTGTTCTGGTGCTGGGGCTCCGGCAAAGTTGTCTCGTTTATTTAAGTGTGTCTCTTGCTGCTCGCATTCCTGGGTGATCTCTTGGACGAAAGTGGAGCTCCCGCCACGTGGTCACATTGTATAACGTTGGAACCCATCACTTTGTAGAGGAAGAAGAAAAATAGAATTTACATCACATCGTGACCAAATAGTTCGTGGAAAACGGCTGTCGTCAACCAGAAGGAGTTTTGTGATGCGAAAAGTGTTTTCTTGGAACTCATATCACATGTCCTGTTATGCAACAAAATGTGTTTAGATATCAAATTTGGCAAGCTAAAACTAAATAAAGCTTAACTTTAGCACTTCAAAATAAAAACATATTGCCATTCAGCTACTAGTACTACGACTTGCAGTTTCGATAAGTCTAATTTCACTGTCATTAAACTTTGATTTAGAGGGCCTCGTGGCGCGGTGGTTAGCGGCTTCGGCTGCCGATCTCTAAAATGCTATGGGGCGCGGTTTCGATTCCCGCCTTATCCTCCTGGCCTTCTATCGGATGGGGAAGTAAAACGCCGGTCCATTTGCGTAAAAGAGGTTTTGGGTGACTCACCACACATAACCTTCGGATGCCTAGAAATGAGCAGAGAACTTGCAACAGAGCCCACAAAAGACCCAGGGGTCGTGGATTGCTTTGCTTTAAAAAAAAAAAACTTTGATTTGAACCAACTGAAGTTTTAATAAGTTTACTTATCACTGTTGATGTGTGTTTGTTTGTTATCCTTAAATCTTTAGAAATTTGACTGTTTTCCATGTTCAAGTTCATTAACTGTTAATTTCACTTATCATTAAAAAGGTTTTGATTTTTAACCTAAGTTCAGACTCTTAATTTTTTTTTATTAACCTACCATAAGAAAAAATATCCCAAAAAAAGGTAAAAGCCTGGTGACTTTCACCAACATTGTTCGTTTCTTATTTTATCCGAAATTTCTTTCTACATTCAAAGTACAGACCATGAGTGAGCATCTGAAACAAATTTGACATCCATCGACTATCCCGATCAAGTTTTAGAACGATTTTTTTTTGCTTTTCTTACTAAAGAAAGGTACAGTCATCCCACATATTAGGAACACTCACAAATTCGGAACACTTTTATGACAATTTGTCAATAGTATGCCAGAAGTAGCTTTTCTGTCGACCCTACTATTTTTAGAACCTTCATTTGGACATTTTCTTGCTATTTCACTAGTAAAAGTAGTACTTTTTGAACAAAAAAACTTCATTCCAAGACTATTTTGTCCAGAGCAGCAAAACACTGCCTCCAAATGGCCGTGGTTCATAATTGTGGGATGTTATTGTGCCTCCCACTATTGTGGAACACCTGAATTTAACTGATATTTTCACAAAAAAAGATTTCAAACCATGTATAAAACATCACTAAGCTTGAGTTTCTATGGTTTCAGTATGAGAAGTCATTATTTGGTAATAAATATGTACTCCTGGAGAGATCTAAAGTTTGTTTACATTCGTAAGAAAAAAGTGTTCCGAAGTTGTGGATTTCAAGGGTCAAAGTAATTCTTTAAAAACTTCATATAAAAGTTAAAATTAGCAGATGTTCGATACAGCATTCGAAAGATCGCAAGAAAAGCTTTCAAATGAAGGTAAAAGCGAATCATTAAGTTTAATTATCGATTTGCTATGATTTTTTGAACATTGGCCGATCTGGAAACCGTTCCGAATATGTGGGATGACTGTATAGGTTTTACTTTATGCCTGGACATCATTTTCATAACCGGCTCCGTGGCTTAATGGTTACGGCTTCTGTCTCACAAACAGAAGGTTTAGGGATCAAATCCCGGCCGGTACCTTTGAAATTTGGAATCAGGAATTTGAACTTTGAATATGAACAAAAACGAAAATGAATCAGGTGGGATTCGAACTCACACCTCCGGATTGGTGGTCTGGGACGCTAAGCAGTCGGCCATCAGAAGGTTTACACTCTAGCAGTGAATTGATCCGTAGTGTTGAAACATGTTATTATCTCTTTCTCATATTAAATACGCGCTGATCCTTGATTTGCCTGAGGGGA